>NW_011494810.1:6793957-6809804 GCF_000754665.1 Bison bison bison
TTTATTTTGCTCATCTTTGCATGAAATGTTCCCTTGGTATCTCTAATTTTCTTGAAGAGATCTCTAGTCTTTCCCATTCTGTTGTTTTCCTCTATTTCTTTGCATTGACCACTGAAGAAGGCTTTCTTATCTCCTCTTGCTATTCTTTGGAACTCTGCATTCAGATGCTTATATCTTTCCTTTGTTCCTTTGCTTTTCGCTTCTCTTATTTTCACAGCTATTTGTAAGGCCTCCACAGACAGCCATTTTGCTTTTTTGCATTTCTTTTCCACGGGGACGGTCTTGATCCCTGTCTCCTGTACAGTGTCACAAACCTCATTCCATATTTCATCAGGCACTCTATCTATCAGATCTAGGCCCTTAAATCTATTTCTCACTTCCACTGTATAATCATAAGGGATTTGATTTAGGTCATACCTGAATGCTAGTGAGACTACTTAGTACAAATAAGTTGGACTAGTTTATTTTGTTAGGACTTCCATACTGTTTTCATAATTCTCAGCCAGAAAAAAATTAACTAGAATTGTAGAATTTCAAAAAGGTGTTTCTTAAAATCAAATGTATATACCAGTTTTCATACAAAATTCTTTTTCGTTTGTTTGAAGCTAATTTCTTATTTGAACTTTCCTCAGTTTAGAATAAGTTGTGCTAAATGTTAGATTAGTTCTTTAGTATGTATTTTCATTCTGGGTTTGATTATTTAATCAAGTTAAAAGATTTCATAATATACCAGGTTGTATTCAGGAGTTACAGTTTTAACACTCATGTCTAGAGTAGTGTGAATTAATGAATTTCTCCAGGAAAAGAAAGAAAAAAAAATTTTTTAATGAGATGTCTAAACATCAGAAAATTGTAATAATTTATCTTGCCACTGGAATATAGTTTTGCCTGATCTGAAGGCCTCTGGGTGTTTGGCACTTTCCTCTTTCCAGTGGTTCTGATTCCCTGGTGGATACTGTGCATTATGGAGAAAAATTACCCTACTTATATAGGTACACAGCAGAATCTTTGCTGAGAGAGAAAATCTTCATTGAAGTTCCTACAATATTACAAGTTTCTGTTGCATTGCATACCTAACCTTCTTGTATCTAAGCTTTCTCATCTCTAATGAAGGGTTTAAAATACTTACCTGTCTTACTGGATTAACTTTTGAAGAATGTAATAATATCAACAAGATTTAGAATATTGCAACACTCTATACAAGAATGAAAATGTTGTAACTGTAGGCCTACACAGATTTTTCTCTGTTTTTGTTTTAGAAATTTCTTATTTGTACACAAAGACAGGCCTAAATCTTTTGCTTGGATTTTTAAGGTAATCATCAACCCCAATTTTTATTTTGTCCTTGATGTAATTTCAGATTTGGAGTCTCTCTACCTTTAGTCTTCTTCACACCTTTATCAATGAACATGCTCGGCAATCCATTTTCAGAAATATTGGAACCGGAGTGATGCAAATTGAGACGGGGCCTGCAAATCACATTTTTTCATGTGGAGCTGATGGAACAATGAAAATGAGAATACTACCGGATCAGTTTAGCCCATTAAATGAAGTGTTGAAAAATGATGTGAAATTTATGCTGTAACATTTTAACAATAAGATGTATAATTTATTACCTATTCCTTGAAGTGGCCAACACATATAATGTACCGTGATCATTCTCTATACCACAAATAAGCTAATGCTTTCTTGTTTTCATATTTATTTTATGGAGCTTTGCCCTTGATGCACTGATGCCTTAAAAATTAACAAGGTCATTCAGAATTAGACTACATTGCCTAAAGTAGAATGTGTAAGTAATGCTGTAAAAATACATATTTATAGTATGTTATAGTGAGTATATCATAGTGTTAAAGGAGTTTTGTTTGGTTGAAAAGTTCTTCTGCAGACACCTCTGCATGAATTTGTTTGACAGTAAAAATACCTTTTATGTAAAGGCAGTTGCACCTCAGTCATCACTTAATTCACCACATTCTCACTTCCTTTTTCAGACTTTCACATCTCAGACTCCTCTCTTAATTAATGATATAATGATATTTGGGCAAGAGTCAAAAAATAATGAATATCTCCATTAACACTGTCATTGGGGTTTAGTGATAAATGAGTCAAATGGCTCCTTATGTAAAGTTTTCATCAGTTTTCCCTCTGGAGCCCAAGTTGTGTGTGTGTGTGGTGTGTGTGTATATATGTAATGTATCTTACACATCCTATGTGAACTGTGTGTGTGTGTGTGTATAAGAGAAAACTGCAAGTCTTTTTATTTGTTTTTGTGCCATAACAGCACTGCCACCAGAATAACAACTTTTTTTTGCAACAGGTTTTTTTCATCTTTTTTTTTTTTTAATTTTGAATTCTCATAATCTTCAAATAAATTTCAGGAAAACTTCCAAGATTATTAAGATTTCATTGAGTCAGATTAGACTTAGCAGTCAATAATGTTTCTGTGGTGGCATATATGAGACACTTAGGTTATAAATTTGTCAAAGGATTTTTGGGCACCATACATTTTACTTAAATTTTATTTTATTTCTTATTTTTAGGTGCTTTTAGTCTCAAAGTTCTGAAAAACTTACAGCAGTGTTTTTAGAAACAAATGTGAAAAGTCAAATTAAATAGATAGTATTTACAAATGTAAAATACCTGCCAGATCTACCATTAATAGATAATAAACTAAACCTTATATTTTATTATTTTTTTGCCAAAATATATTATTTTATTATAAAAGTATGACCAAAATATTAAAAATGCACAATGCTTTTAACTTAAATGTGCTAACCCTATTTCTGTCTGTTTTGTGCTACACCTTTTCTGATTCAGAATTATAGAAAACTTGATAATACTTGATTTTAACCAAGGAGACTGGAGGCAAACGGGACTAAGTGTTTAAGCAACAACTATATACTACTTAGCTTAAATATATTTTGTTAATAGGAACATTAATAGAACATTTTTATGTAACAAAATATGGACAACTATTATCTTGGAAATTAAAGAGTCAAATGAAGCAAAGAAATGAAGGGCTGGTAAAATGAATTTTGTAATATCCTCAGGATACTTTTAAAAGTATATTGTTAAGATTTTGTAAATTCATAATTTTAAATGTGTTAAGCAAGTTGCGATGAAGACACTGTTATTGTGTAGAGAGTTTATGTGCACATAATAACCTGTACCTATAAATTGTGCAATACGATATGTGACTATTTGCCATGGAGAAATCTGTGACGGCATTGGAAATGATACTGTTGTTTGATGTAGTTAATCTTAAATTATTATTCAGTAATTTCTTCATGAATCAAGATTCAAAAGGCTTTAAATTTAAACACTTTCAGTGAGATAGAAAATTTATGATTATGCTTATTAGGAAAAAGACATGGTGGATGAAGAATTAAGCATTTTAATTAAGGGTTTATATGAATAATAAATTATGTAAGCCCATATGTATTTACATCCAGAGTCATAATATTTTAAATAAACAATCATGCAGTGACTTTTTTTTAAGCATGCTATTGTTTTAAGTAATAGTTATGCCACTTTAGTTGATTTCAGTATATGTGACATTTTAAATAGGAGAATTTCTGTATTTGTATTTGGTTAATGTAGGAAGAATTACATAATTTTCCCAGATTCCCTATTGTTCCTTTTCTATAGTCTTTTTAACTTAATGAGTAAGCATTATGCAAAAAAGGTGAGAATAAAATGATAAAGGTAGTTGGAATGTATGCTTAAGTAAAAAATGATGTACATATATGTAAAATTTCATCCACACTAATGGAGTGGATACAACAAATTACATTTTTTAAAATGTGTGCTTTCTGAGAATGAGGCTTTGTAATGATAGCAGAATTAATCACACTGTGAGCCTCATTTTCTAAAATGTAGGGTTGTGGGTGTGGGTGTGTGTGTGTGTGGGTGTGTGTGTGTGTGTGTGTTTTAATGTAGAACCATGGGACAGTCAATTCTATCATCCTTTCTGGCTGTCTTTGTTTTGCCCCAATTAATTTCTCCTTAAAAAAATTTTTTTTTATAAAACCATTGCAGAATTTCTCCAACTGGTCTCAACGATCAGAACAAAGTACAGAGATATTCTTACTTAAAGAAAATGCTTATACAACATTAGAGTGGCAGTGATCTTTTCATAACAGTGTTGACAACCCAGAAAGATATATTTTACTAAACAAAAAGTTTAAATGTTATATTGCAAGAGACCACAATCCAAAGAACAGGTAGACAAGAAGTATAGTATATAGGGAAAATTTAATGCTCCTAAAATGATAAATAATGGGAAAATAACAACACCAAGCACCAATATGTTCGTCCTCATGAAAAGTTCAAAGAATGTTAAAAAAACAAAACAAAACAGTGTGATACCACTGTTCATCAAATTAGAATAAAGTCAAAACAGTGGCTTCAGTTTGGTGAAGATGCAAGGAAGTGAGCACAGTGAAACATTGCTGGCAGAACTAAACTGCTACAAAGTCATGTAGATATATATTAAGACTGAAAAACATACTTTCACTGAGCAATCTTTTGAGAGATTATCCTTTACAATAAAAATACCTATGCATAAAAATATATGTATACAGATGTTTATTGAGACATCTAGTGGAGCAAAACTAGAAATATAAATGTTAATTCGTGGGCAAATTGTGGCATAAATTTTGGTAATCCATACAACAGAATATTCTCTGTGCTCAAAAAATTGTTAGAATTGTATCAGTTCATCTGAAGAAAGTTGGTGAGAAAAAAATTTCAAAGTAAAAGGTGTTACATCCTATGTTTCAGATTTTTTTAGTCTTTAGTTTTAGTATGCATTATAGGGACATAGAAATATGTATGGAAGAATACATGTGAAGCAAGACTCTAACATGGAAGGAAGAAGGAGATAATACTTTTCTAAATGCCTTTAAACCCTGCTTGGTAACATGATAGCAGAAATAGTCATGTATGTGTTGGTGAAGAAAAGCTGTATTTCCATACACGAGTTTCCTTAAGTTTAGTACTTCTCAGTTTAAAGCCCCATGAAGTAATGAGGCAAGTTACAGGCCTCCTGCCTGTGAAACATACAGTGGTGAGACAGAGAGAGTAGCTGTCTCCCATTCTAAAAGGTGAGAAGTAACAGTCATATGATGTCTCTGGTCCAGAAGGATTCTGAAATTTAGGTGGGTACCTGTCACCAAGTAATCCTGTCCCCTGCAAGTATTTCTCCAGAGCTCTTGGCTCCACCTTCTGGGCTGCTTTTTTTTCCCCCTAAGGTGAAGTTGCTCAGTCTTTTCTGACTCTGCAACCTACCAGGCTCCTCCATCCATGAAATTTTCCAGGCAAGAGTTCTGGAGTGGGTTGCCATTTCCTTCCTCTTAGTTATTCTTGCCACCTCTTTAATATCTTTTGCTTCTGTTAGGTCCATACCTTTTCTGTCCTTTATTTTGCTCATCTTTGCATGAAATGTTCCCTTGGTATCTCTAATTTTCTTGAAGAGATCTCTAGTCTTTTCCCATTCTATTGTTTTCCTCTATTTCTTTGCATTGATTACTGAGGCAGGCTTTCTTATCTCTCCTTGCTATTCTTAGGAACTCTGCATTCAAATTTGTATATCTTTCCTTTTCTCCTTTGCCTTTTGCTTCTCTTCTTTTCTCAGCTATTTGTAATGCCTCATCAGACAACCATTTTGCCTTTTTGCATTTCTTTTTCTTGGGGATGATCTTGATCACTGCCTCCTGTACAATGTCACGAATCTCCATCCATAGTTCTTCAGGTACTCTATCCGATCTAATCCCTTGAATCTGTCATTTTCACTGTATAATCATTAGGGATTTGATTTAGGCAATGACACCCTACTCCAGTACTCTTGCCTGGAAAATCCCAGAGACAGAGCAGCCTGGTAAGCTACACTCCATGAGGTCGCTAAGAGTTGGACACGACTAAGTGACTTCACTTTCACTTTTCACTTTCATGCATTGGAGAAGGAAATGGCAACCCACTCCAGTGTTCTTGCCTGGAGAATCCCAGGGATGGGGGAGCCTGGTGGGAGGCCGTCTATGGAGTCGCACAGAGTCGGACACGACTAAAGCGACTTAGGAGCATACCTGAATGGTCTAGTGGTTTTCCTTACTTTCTTCAATTTAAGTCTGAATTTGGCTCTCAGTCAGCTCTCGGTCTTGTCTTTGCTGACTATATAGAGCTTCTCCATCTTTGGCTGCAAAGAATATAATCTGATTTCGGTGTTGACCATCTGGTGCTGTCCATGTGTTGTTGGAAGAGGGTGTTTGCTATGACCAGTGCATTTTCTTGGCAAAACCCTATTAGCCTTTGCCCTGCTTCATTCTGTACTCCAAGGCCAAATTTGCCTGTTACTCCAGGTATCTTTTGACTTCCTACTTTTGCGTTCTAGTTCCCTATAATGAAAAGGACATCTTTTTTGGGTGTTCTAGAAGGTCCTGTAAGTCTTCATAGAACGATCAACTTCAGCTTCTTCAGCACTACTGGTCGGGGCATAGACTTGGATTACAGTGATATAGAATGGTTTGCCTTAGAAATGAACAGAGATCATTCTGTCATTTTTGAGATTGCATCCAAGTACCATATTTTGGACTCTTGTTGACTATGATGGCTACTCCATTTCTTCTAAGGGATTCCTGCCCACAGTAGTAGATATAATGGTCATCTGAGTTAAATTCACCCATTCCAGTCCATTTTAGTTCACTCATTCCTAAAATGTCGATGTTCACTCTTGCAGTCTCCTGTTTGACCACTTCAATTTGCCTTGATTCATAGACCTAACATTCCAGGTTCCTATGCAATATTGCTCTTTACAGCATTGAACTTTACTTCCATCACGCATCACATCCACAACTGGGTGCTGTTTTTGCTTTGGCCATCTCTCTTCATTCTTTCTGGAGTTATTTCTCCACTCTTCTCCATTAGCATATTGGGCACCTAACGACCTGGGGAGTTCATCTTTCAATGTCATACCTTTTTGCCTTTTCATATTGCTCATGGGGTTCTCAAGGCAAGAATACTGAAGTGGTTTGCCATTTCTTTCTTCGGTGGACCACATTTTGTCAAAACTCTACATGGTTCATAGTTTCATTGAGCTAGACAAGGCTGTGGTCCATGTGATCAGTTTGGTTAGTTTTCTGTGATTGTGGTTTTCATTCTGTCTGCCCTCTGATGGATAAGAATAAGAGGCTTGTGGAAGCTTCTTGATGGGAGACACTGACTGAGGGGGAAACTGGGTCTTGTTCTGATGGGCGGAGCCCTGTTCAGTGAATCTTTAATCCAATTTTCTATTGATGGGTGGGGCTGTGTTCTCTCCCTGTTGCCTGACCTGAGGCCAAACGATGGTGGAGGTAATGAAGATAATAGTGACCTCCTTCAAAAGGTCCCATGGACACACTGCTGCACTCGGTGCCTCTGACTCTGAAGCAGGCCACCACCGACCCACGCCTCCCCTGGATACTCCTGGACACTCACGGGCAAGTCTGGGTCAGTTTCCTGTGAGGGTCACTGCTTCTTTCTCCTGGGTCCTGGTACTCAAAAAGTTCTGTTTGTGCCCTCCAAGAGTATTTCCCCAGTCCTTGTAAGTTCTGGTGGTTATATGGTGGGGTTAATGGCGACCTCCTCCAAGAGGGCTTATGCCATACCCAGATCTGCACCCAGAGCCCCTGACCCATAGTTCTGGATCAGTCTCTCTGAGCTAGGCATGCCTTTTGTACCCTTTCCAGGGCTGAGCAGCTCAGGTGACCAGGAGCTTGGCAAGCACACTGTCCCACGTGGACCCTGCATCTCAATCACCTCCCTGGTCCTGGCCACTTGGCTTCCATCTCAGGTGTGCTGTATGTCTCCTCTGGAGAGCTGATCTCAGGCTGTGACTCTTCTGGTGGATGGCAACCATACATGATCTCAGGATGATGTGGTTAGAAGCTGGGAGCCTGCTCACAGTTTGGTGGAAGATGCCTTCCCTGGGACTGAGATTGTAGCAGCCCCTCCTTGCCTTCTGGCTCTGGCTGCTGCAAGCCTGCCTCTTTGCCTCTGGGCAGGGAGAGGCTGGTATGCAGCCAGCTGGCTCTCCTTTGGTATCCACTCAGTCCTTTGTTCTGTGAGCAGGCCAGCTGTGCCTTAGGTTTTTAGGTTAGAGCCTTTCACGGGAAAGTTCTCTTTTCTGCAGTTGCAGTTAGGCATGCATTCTGTGGTTTTGTTTTGTTTTGTTTTCTCTCCCAGTTATGTTGCCCTCTGAGATTCCAAAACTCCCCACTGACCTACCTGTGAGAGGGTTTCCTACCGTATGGAAACTTCTCCTTCACGACACCTCCCCAGGACAGGTCTCTGTCCCTAACTCTTTTGTCTCTCTTTTTGTCTTTTAAATTTTGTCCTACCTCCTTTTGAAGAGAATGCGGTGCCTTTCTGGGTGCCTGATATCCTCCGCCAGTGTTCAGAAGTTGTTTTGTGGAAGTTGCTCAGCATTCAAATGATCTTTTGATGAATTTGTGGGGGAGAAAGTGGTCTCCCCATCCTATTCCTCTGCATCTTGAAGCAGCAAGCAAGAATACACAGAAGAACTATACAAAAAAGATCATGACCCACATAACCACGATGGTTTGATCACTCACCTGGAGCTAGACATCCTGGAATGCGAAGTCAAGTGGGCCTTAGAAAGCATCACTCTGAACAAAGCTAGTGGAGGTGATGGAATTCCAGTTGAGCTACTTCAGATCTTAAAAGATGATACTGTGAAAGTGCTGCACTCAATATGCCAGCAAATTTGGAGAATGGCAGTGGCCACAGGACTGGAAAAGGTCAGTTTTCATTCCAATCCCTAAGAAAGGCAATGCCAAAGAATGCTCAAAACTACTGCACAATTGCACTCATCTCACACGCTAGCAAAGTAATGCTCAAAATTCTCCAAGCCAGGCTTCAACAGTATGTGAACCATGACTTCCAGATATTCAAGCTTGTTTTAGAAAAGGCAGAGGAACCAGAGATCAAATTGCCAACATCCTCTGGGTCATCAAAAAAGCGAGTTTCAGAAAAACATCCACTTCTGCTTTATTGACTATACCAGAGCCTTTGAATGTGGATCATAATAAACTGTGGAAAATTCTGAAAGAGATGATCTGCCTCCTGAGAAATCTGTATGCTGGTCAAGAAGCAACAGTTAGAATGGGACATGCAACAACAGACTGGTTTCAGATTGGGAAAGGAGTACATCAAGGCTGTATATTGTCACCCTGCTTATTTAACTTCTATGCAGAGTACATCATGCAAAATGCCAGGCTGGATGAAGCAAGCTGGAATCAAGATTGCTGGGAGAAATATCAATAACCTCATATGCAGATGACACCACCAAATATGCAGATGACACCACCCTTATGGCAGAAGGTAAAGAAGAATTGAAGAGCCTCTTGATGAAAGTGAAAGAGGAGAGTAAAAAAGTTGGCTTAAAACTCAACATTAAGAAAACTAAGATCATGGCATCCAGTCCCATCACTTCATGGCAAATAGATGGGGAAACAGTGGAAACAGTGTCAGACTTTATTTTGGGGGGCTCCAAAATCACTGCAGATGGTGACTGCAGCCATAAATTTAAAAGATGTTTGCTCCTTGGAAGAAAAGCCATGGCAAACCTAGACAGCATATTAAAAAGCAGAGACATTACTTTCCCAAGAAAGGTCTGTCTAGTGAAAGCTTTGGTTTTTCCAGTATGAGAGTTGGACTATAAAGAAAGCTG
Organism: Bison bison bison; assembly: GCF_000754665.1. Classification (NCBI taxonomy): domain Eukaryota; kingdom Metazoa; phylum Chordata; class Mammalia; order Artiodactyla; family Bovidae; genus Bison; species Bison bison. The sequence continues at coordinate 6,803,682 of NW_011494810.1, forward strand.
AGCACAAAAGAATTGATGGTTTTGAACTGTGGTGTTGGAGAAGACTCTTGAGAGTCCCTTGGACTGCAAGGAGATCCAACCAGTCCATCCTAAAGGAAATCAGTCCTGAATATTCATTGGAAGGATTGATGCTGAAGCTGAAAATCCAATACTTTGGCTACCTGATGCGAAGAACCAACTCATTGGAAAATATCCTGATGCTGGGAAAGATTGAAGGTGGGAGGAGAAGGGACAACAGAGGATGAGATTGTTGGATGGCATCACCGACATGATGGACATGACTTTGAATAGGCTCCAGGAGTTGGTGATGGACAGGGAAGCCTGACGTGCTGTGGTCCATGGGGTCACAAAGAATCGGACACGACTGAACTGAACTGAAGTCATTCTTTTTCTAAAAAAGAATCTCATGTTTTTAACGGTAGTTTCATCACCCTGTTTTCCTGACTAGAAAAGTTGGAGCACACAAAGACCTCTTTACATTTTGCACTGTTCCTGTCCTTTATGGTTCAGTCTAGTAAAATTGCCTTTAAAACATTGTGGGTTCCTTGTTTTTATATTATAATTATATTAAATTATAATCCATTCATTGGGTAAAAGCCACATCCATATTTTATTTCTGATACAGGCTCTACTTTGGGCCCCCTGTGAGACTGCTGTGTTAAACTGTTCTGAGTTTCTACTAGGTGTGATATCAAACAGTTGTCCTAACCTACCCAATCTGTACCTTGACTTCTATTAGGAAAAATGTTCTCTACCATACTCATACTGTTACTTTAAGGACATGTTATGATAAAGCTCTGAAAAGAAATAGAACTGGAAAGAGTTGAAGGAGTAGACAATCAGATAGTCATCTTGAAGGATGGTGAAGTTGTAGCCATGTTTTGAATCTGGCATGTTACTAATACACTCCCATGAAACTGTAGTTAAAGCACAGTGGCCACATAGGTATTTTTGTGGGCTATATTTGAGGTATATAGCCCATAGGTATGAAGACTTGCTTCAGTGCTTTTAGCCTGTAGGAAATATTATATGCATATCTTCTCTGTCCACGATGCCTGGAGCGCCCTTCTCTCTCCCTGATCAGCTTGAGTTCATCCTTTTCAACTTGGTTGGATGGAATCTCTGTGAAATCTCCATTCCCCCAAGGAATGTGAATCATCTCCACTCTCCTCCCAATGCATACATTTTTATTGCACATTTCACAGTGCCATATAGTTATTTCCTTTCCACTCTGAAAGAGGAGGCTGGTACTGAGTAAGTGGAGTAGAGGCTTGAGGCAAATGAAGAGTACAAGAGAAAGCTGGGTCAAAAGATTTTTTAAGACCCTACTACTGTGTGATATTAGTTACTATTATCTTTAACTGGGCAGAAGTAAAAATAGAAGATATGTACAGAGGTATTTCTGGCATGCAGCTCTAGTTACAGCTATCTCTATGTGATTTATATGGTTTGGGGTCTTTTCTTGGGTGTAGGTGATCTGAGAGGATTCAGTTATTCCAGATACAGCTATAATTATTTCAAATATAATTAGCCATTGAATGATGGACTAGTTATTAGGAGCTTCCTAGATACTGTTTTTGTTTGTTTGTTTTTATTTTTATAAATCCAAATGGAAATATGAAAGTACTAGTTTGAAAAAGAAATGATCCAAGTACCTTTTGGCCCAAGTAAGATAGAAAAGGTCAATATCTTGTTAATTTCTAAATATCGTCACACTATGGAGCAAGGTGGTCTTTATTCAAGAGAAGTACGGCTGGTTGTTCTTTGACAACAGTGACACACATTTCCTGGAATTGTAGATTCCTTCCCAGGTCCCTTAAGGGAAACACTGAGGCACTGGCCACTCCGCATTGTTTCTACTGTCAGGTCTAGATGGCCCTAGTAAAGACGTGATAGAAGCTGGTAGGATCCGTGGTGCTATTTAAATTTTATTATTTTAGCATTAAAAAAAAAATATTTTGTGGGGAAAGTATAGAAATTGAGAGGTTGACGACAAAAGAGAATCGATATTCAACAGAATACAGCCTCTGTAAATAGAAGGGAGGACTCCTCAGGGACCCTGAAAGCTGATGAATGGGTTTGCTCTAATCCACCGGGATCAGAGGAAAGGAAGTCAAGGTGATTGTGGATGTAAATAGCATCTTTGTTAGCTGGGCTAAGTAGAGAAAATTCTGTATTGATGATCTGTATATTTTCTTTGAAATAGGTAAGATTGTATATCAAGTGTAGGAAGGGTTAGGGGTGTGAAAGATGTCTTGAGGAAAGGGATAAAGATCCAACTCCCTTCTTTCCATCACTGATGCAGGAGAAAATCCAGCCTGCTTGAGGATTTAACATCAGAGATCATGAATCTGCAGAGCATCAGTTTTCACATCCTTTGATTCTTAAGTAGCACATACGAATATGTGGACTGGATAGAAAGATGTGCCAAGTAAGAGAAGGAAAGGACGATGGAGTAAAGCAATGAGAGGCATTAGCAGTGAGTGGCTGAGGTGCTGGCTGTTCAGGTTAGGCTGGCAGGAGGGGAAGTCAATAGAGATTCAGGTCTGCACGAGGTAAAGAAAGCATGTGAAGACCAAGGATGAGAGGCCATAGTAGGGGTGTGGAATGATAAAGAGAAAGACTAAAGAATCTTTATATCTAAATAGAAGTATCCCTGAAGAGTGCTGCTCCAGGGCACAGCTTGAGACAAAGGAGACTGAAATGAAGCAATGGTGAAAGTTACTGGGTTGAGGTTACAGACACCACGACGTCCTGGCTGACCCAGGAATCATGCAGATGGGGCTCCTCCTATCCCACACAGTAGAAGTTTTACTGATGCTCTGTGCTCTGTCCAAAGTCATGCAGCTAACACAGAGCAGATCCATTTCTAGAACACTAGGCGGTAACAAGTATCACCGCCCATGGACTTTTGGAGACTGTTTCTAATGATTTTAAGGAGTAGGGAAGGCCTGCGAGTGTGTAAACCTTTTTAATCCTAAAAGGACCTGCCTTTGTCCTTTCCTCCACTTGGTGATGTCTTTCCTCCATCACCAAAGACAGCCTGCCAATCCAGAAACCCTGTAAATCGACCTAGATTAATCTCCTTCCATCAGCCCCCACATCCCATCAATCTCCAGGGCCTTGTAAGTGTTGAATCCATCTTTCCATCCACTTAGTTTAAGCATTCAGCGTCTATAATTATTTCCTATTACTGCCAAAACAAATTAACACCAATTTAGGAATTTAAAACAACATACATCTATTACTTTACAGTTTTACATTTCTGGTCAGAAGTCCAGTAGTGGGCGGGGGGGTGGGGGGGTGGGGGGTGGTCTCACCAGGATAAACTCAAAGTGTCAATCGAACTGAATTCCTTTCCAGAGGCTCTAAGGGAGGATCCATTTCCTTATGGTGTTAGAATGAAATTCCCATTTTTTGTTGTTGTTGGCTGAGGTCCATTCCCGGCTTCTGGAGGCCACCCACATTCCTTGGCTCCTGACCCAGGTCAAGTTCTTCTCATACTTTGAATCTCTATGACTCATTCATCCTCTTTATGGGAATCATATAATTAGATTAGATCCACCCAAATAATCCAAGATAATCTCCCTATCTCATTCTCTTTGACCTTAATCACACCTGCCAAGTCCCTTTTGCCATGTAAGGTAACATATTCACAGGTTCTGGGGATTCAGGTGGGGACATCTTTCCTGAAATTCGTATTCTGCCTACTGCTATATCCTAGGACTTCCCTGGTGGCTCAGGTGGTAAAGAATCCGCCTGCAATGCAGGAGACCTGGGTTCAGTCTATGGGTCAGGAAGATCCCCTAGAGGAGGGCATGCAACCCACTCCAGTATTCTTGCCCAGAGATTACCCATGGGGTCACAAAGAGTCAGACACAACTGAGCTGTATCCTAACTGATCAATCCTTGCAATGACTTCATAAGCAAGTTTCCCGGGTCTGATGTTTTCTATGCTGTTTTCAGAGAAACCTTTCTAGAACATTTGATATGTCTCCCATGCTTAAAATCCTTCTGACTTTCTACTTACCAAAGGTCAAATTAATGTTCTTCAACTCCTACAGGAAGAAAACACTTAGATTTTGTCTTTTTCTATTGTTCCACTTCTTCACCAACCCTTCTTAATGCTTGAAAAATGTTAACCATGTCCTTCCTTAGAAGAAGGAAGCTCCCATTCGTTCTTCTAAATTGAGCTCAGACATTACCTCCTTCAGAAAAATCTTCCTGACTCTCCCCTCCCCACAGGACAGTGTCTTAAACATCTCTGAACCTTCTGAATATTCCTATTGTGGTCATTAAACCCAATGTGTTTACTTTCCTGTGTCCCATACTCTGCCACTTACTAAATGTGAAATGTTGGTAGATTATTTTATTTCATTGTGCCTCCCTTTCCCTTTGTAAAACTAAGGTAGCTATGTTGTTCAGTACTCAGTCCTGTCCAACTCTTTGTGACCCCAAGGACTGCAGCACACCAGCCTTCCCTGTCCTTCACTATTTCACCAAATTTGCTCAAACTCATGTTCAGTTAATTGATAATGCTATCCAATCATCTCATCCTTTGTCGCACCCTACTGCTGCCTTCAATCTTTTCCAGCATCACAGTCTTTTCCAATGAGTCAGCTCTTCACATCAGGTGGCCAAAGGATTGGAGCTTCAGCTTCAGCATCAGTCCTCCCAATGAATATCCAGGGTTGATTTCTTTAGGATTGACTGGTTTTATCTCCTTGCTGTCCAAAGGACTCTCAAAAGTCTTCTCCAGCACCACAGCTTGAAAGCATCAATTCTTCAGCATTCAGCCTTCTTTATGACCTAACTCTCAGATCCATACATGACTACTGGAAAAACCACAACTTTGACTATATGGACCTTTGTTGTCAAAGTGATGTCTCTGAGTGATGTCTCTCCTTTTTAATATGCTGTCTAGGTTTCTCATAGCTTTTCTTCCAAAGAGCAAATGTCTTGTAATTTCATGGCTGCAGTCACCATTTGCAGTGGTTTTGAAGCTTAAGAAAATAAAACCTGTCACTGTTTCCATTTTTTACCCATCTGTTTGCCATGAAGTGATGAGACCGGAAGCCATGATTTCAGTTTTTTGAAACTAAGGTAGCTATAGGATCTATAAGTTGTTATGAGGATTATAACAGTGACCAACACATACAAAATTTTGCTAGTATTACTAATATTTCCAGCCCTCTGCACAGAACCATCATATAGTAGGTGCTTAATGGAGGATACCCCATGCCCAAGGTAAGAGAAACCCAAGTAAGACGGTAGGTGTTGCAAGAGAGCATCAGAGGGCAGACACACTGAAACCATACTCACAGAAAACTAGTCAATCTAATCACACTAGGACCACAGCCTTGTCTAACTCAAGGAAACTAAGCCATGCCCATGGGGCAACCCAAGATGGGCAGGTCATGGTGGAGAGATCTGACAGAATGTAGTCCACTGGAGAAGGGAATGGCAAACCACTTCAGTATTCTTGCCTTGAGAACCCCATGAACAGTATGAAAAGGGAAAATGATAGGATACTGAAAGAGGAACTCCCCAGGTCAGTAGGTGCCCAATATGCTACTGGAGATCAGTGGAGAAATAACTCCAGAAAGAATGAAGGGATGGAACCAAAGCAAAAACAATACCCAGCTGTGGGTGTGACTGGTGATAGAAGCAAGGTCCAATGCTGTAAAGAGCAATATTGCATAGGAACCTGGAATGTCAGGTCCGTGAATCAAGGCAAATTGGAAATAGTCAAACAAGAGATGGCAAGAGTGAATGTCGACATTCTAGGCATCAGCAAACTAAAATGGACTGGAATGGGTGAATTTAACTCAGATGACCATTATATCTACTACTGTGGGCAGGAATCCCCTAGAAGAAATGGAGTAGCCATCATGGTCAACAAAAGAGTCCAAAATGCAGTACTTGGATGCAATCTCAAAAACCACAGAATGATCTCTGTTCGTTTCCAAGGCAAACCATTCAATATCACAGTAATCCAAGTCTATGCCCCAACCAGTAACACTGAAGAAGCTGAAGTTGAACGGTTCTATGAAAACCTACAAGACCTTTTAGAACTAACACCCAAAAAAGATGTCCTTTTCATTATAGGGGACTGGAATGCAA
>NW_011494810.1:6810251-6810771 GCF_000754665.1 Bison bison bison
AAACACCTGGAGTAACAGGCAAATTTGGCCTTGGAATACGGAATGAAGCAGGGCAAAGACTAATAGAGTTTTGCCAAGAAAATGCACTGATCATAACAAACACCCTCTTCCAACAACACAAGAGAAGACTCTACACATGGACATCACCAGATGGTCAACACCGAAATCAGATTGATTATATTCTTTGCAGCCAAAGATAGAGAAGCTCTATCGGATAAGATCAGATCAGATCAGTCTCTCAGTCGTGTCCGATTCTTTGCGACCCCATGAATTGCAGCACGCCAGGCCTCCCTGTCCAACACCAACTCCTGGAGTTCACTCAGACTCACGTCCATCGAGTCAGTAATGCCATCCAGCCATCTCATCCTCTGTCATCCCCTTCTCCTCCTGCCCCCAATCCCTCCCAGCATCAGAGTCTTTTCCAATGAGTCAACTCTTCGCATGAGGTGGCCAGAGTACTGGAGTTTCAGCTTTAGCATCATTCCTTCCAAAGAAATCAGATACAGCCAGCAAAAACAAG
>NW_011494810.1:6812192-6813093 GCF_000754665.1 Bison bison bison
GATCCAACCAGTCCATTCTGAAGGAGATCAGCCCTGGGATTTCTTTGGAAGGAATGATGCTAAAGCTGAAATTCCAGTAATTGGCCACCTTATGCAAAGAGTTGACTCATTGGAAAAGACTCTGATGCTGGGAGGGATTGGGGGCAGGAGGAGAAGGGGACGAAAGAGGATGAGATGGCTGTATGGCATCACTGACTCGATGGACGTGAGTCTGGGTGAACTCCAGGAGTTGGTGTTGGACAGGGAGGCCTGGCGTGCTGCTATTTATGGGGTCGCAAAGAGTCGGACACGACTGAGTGACTGAACTGAACTGAATGGAGGACGGATTCATCACACTCCCAAGAAGGTCCGGCAACATTTGCCCTTGAGAATGACTACCTCGGGTTTAGGGCCCAGATTATGCCCCATTCGGGTAAATAGCCACTCTTAGACTCTGTGGGTACAGGCAGTCATTGAAGTCCGCAGAGGTGGCTTAGACCAGACTGACTTGCTGGGATCCAATGACCCTTTAACTCTTAAAAAGAAACCTTGCATCCCTCGCAAATGGAAACTTAGGAATCACTTATGCATCAGCTATCCCCGGGTAGACTTGAGGCCAGTAAAGGCTGAAAATAAAAAGAAAAAAAGGGCAGGAGGGATTTAGGGGCTTATACAGAAAATGATGTCGACGACGAAGGTAACGGCAACAGATAATAGATAATACATGTGTACTTGTTAGGTGCCTGGCATGAGCTCACTTAAGAGACTCAATAAACTTGAGGCTGGTATCTCACTTTCATAGCTGAAGAAACCGAGGGAGCCGAAAGGTAACTTCTTCCCTGCGTATCTCCCAAGCCGGTCCTGGCTCCTTGAGCCCAAAGGTCTTGCTTTGCAGCTCAAGTCCAGCTCCTGAGCCGCTGAC
>NW_011494810.1:6813193-6819148 GCF_000754665.1 Bison bison bison
CCCTGCCTCTGAAGCCTGGGTTCTCCTGCCCGCCCTGTCCTGAACTCCTCCGCGCACGCTCCGCCCCGACCTCCGGCTCCTCCTCCTCGGTCGGCTCCGCCCCAGTCTCCCAAATCCTCCTCCCGCCCCGCCCCTGGCTCTTTAGCTCTTCCTCCTGTCCCCGCCCCTTGCTTCTTTTGCCCCGCCCCTTGCTCCTTTTCTCCCTCCCCTGGCTCCGTTTCTCCCGCCGTCTCTGGCCCGCGCTCTGCTGGTGAGTCCGCGGCAGCCCGCGATCGTTCAAGCGTCTTGGCAGGTCCGCGCCGTAACCTCGCCCAGCTCGCTTCTTAGCGTCCCCGCGCCATCGGGTCCCTCTTCAGAGTAAGTGCCTCCCGGGCGCGCCGGTCCCGCAGACACCCTCACAGGATTCCCCGGCCACTGGGCTGCGGGGTGCTCCTGGGGGCACGCTTTCAGCTCACAGAGAGTTTCTGAAGTAAATGTGAGTGGGTGTGAGTGCGTGCGTCTGAGCTTGTGTGTGTGTGTGTGTGCAGGCGCGCACAGCTCCGGAAACTCCCCGGAGTTTTTACCCAGTTCCTGTGTCGCCGAGATAATCTGAGACCTCGGCTGGGAGCCCTTACCGACTCGAGCTGATGACCCCTTAACTTCCACCCTTCTGCCCTGAGCCGCTTACTGTTCCTTCTGCAGATGGGGGCCCCGCTACGTGTCACGCCCTCCTGGTCACAGCTCCTGCTGTCGAAAGGACCGCCCCGGTTATCAGAATGTCCCAGATTGCAGACCGAGATGCTGGCCTGAGATTGTAATCCAACCCTGCATTGTAAAATGGGCAGGGACTAGAGTTTTGCCTTGAGACCGTTCGGTGGAGACTTGCTTTGAGGAAGAAAATGTGTGTGTGTGTATGCGCGCGCGAGCTTGTGTCTTTGCGCGCTCAGCACCTGATGCAAGAACACTTGGGCGCCTTCAGAATCTGGGCGGCTGGTAGGCAAGTTCAAGACCAAGTTGACCAACAGGATTTAGGGGCCAAAAATCTTCATTGATTCAGTAACACGGCATTGCTAAAGCCAACTGACTTCCTAAAACAGCACTCGGTAGGAGGAGCAGTACCCTGAGAGAAGCAAGGGAGGAAGAAGATAGTTGGGTGCTCAATGTTGAAACAACGGAAATCCTTGAGCTACTTAAGACTGATAATTCGACCCTTCTATACATATAATTGGAGAAGGAAATGGCAACCCACTCCAGTGTTCTTGCCTGGAGAATCCCAGGGACAGCGGAGCCTGGTGGGCTGCCGTCTGTGAGGTCGCACGGAGTCGGACACGACTGAAGCGACTTAGAAGTATACATATAATTACACATATAATTTTTATTGGGGAGGTCAATACTATTTCAATATAGGGCGTATTTCTGCCCTAAAAAACATTTAATTGATAGCAGGACAGTACTCTAATCCACCTGTAAAATGATTCCCTGGTTGCTGAGGTCCCATCCAATTATAACTGTCTCTGAATTCCTCTCTATCTCGGTGTATTCTTGCCATGTTCTTGCTGTGAAAGTAGAGATGCCCATAATGTTTTCCCGCTTTCTTGATAAGACTTCATTTACGAGATGCTGGCAGGAAAATGGCATATAGAGTAGAAAGTATTCATTGAGGCGTAAGGAAAACAAAACTATATAGCTAAAGGAAATAACCAGAACAGAGCAGACTTGAAGTTGCCATTGTGCCCTTGCAAATGAAACTTAGAGCTGATAAATCACTTTAAGTGCTGCTTATCACAGCAGATATTTTTATCCTGGTTTGAATCCTGTGTTTCACAAAAGTATTTCCAGTGTTTTAACTAAGGAAACATTATGCTTTGAAATGTAAACATATGATTCCATCTGTCTTTAAGGAAAGAAATAATTATCACACTTAATTAAACACCTGGAAAGATTTACTGCCACCTTCTAATTAGATCTGTCGTGGGGAGTTAAGTCAGCAAATTATGGTGACACAACTGGCTTTTTTGTAGATTTTTTTTGCGAGTACCAGTTCGCCCCATATGTACTACTTGGCTCTGCCACTTCTTGGCTCGGCTTTTGAGTTTATACCTGTAATTTGAATAAATAGAGTTTAGGAAAATGGAGTACCATCTACCTCCCTGTAAAGTATGGATACCTTAGACATTGAAAGTTTGGTATTAAGGTTTTTGCATTAACAGAAATAAGCCTTCTAAGCCATTATATCTATCTAGATTAGCTGCTAATTTAAGAATGATCAATAAAATATTGAATATAAGAAGCTTCCCCCCCAAATGTAGTAATTCTACATGGATGATCCCTTACATTTTTTTCTTTAAGGGAGACTTTAACCTTAGTGCCTTTTGTTCTGTTTAAATCTAGTGAGAAAAGGGGTGGCGTGAGCTAGAAAATATACGTATCTTTGTTGTCTCTCAGTTTTCTGTTTCTACTATGTTACTGGATATCGTCTTCCTCTGTGTAGTGAGTGTTGTGGATAGGCTATTCTGGGAGCCCTAAGGAATGGCAGAAACTGAGGATGTGCACTCACACTGCAGGGCCAGGAAAGGAGCATTTTATGAGGCCTGTTCTCTGCAGTTCTTTATTCTGTTGAAATTGGAGGAAAGGGTGTGTGGAGAGAAATGATTGCATCTAAACAGTACCCATTAGGAAATGCTGTGTCGGGGGAGGAGCAGTTTCTGGGTGGTTTATGACTTAGGGAACTCCGAATAGCAAATCCTTGAAGCTGAGACTGCCTTAGTGCCAGGCACTCGAGAGACCTCGTAGTTGGTTAATTAAATTAATCCTTGTCTGCTTGGATCATCCCCTTGGAATGAACACATTTCCTTCTTGGAGATTTCGTTTGTCCTCAATCAGAATTTAGCTTTGCTTCCACATCTTGCAGAAGAGTCCATTCTCCACTCCCTCTATTTTTGCATGGTACAAATTGAGGGGGTTGAGCATGGGGTGACCTCTTGGAGGCAGAGGAAAGTGGGTGATAACAGATAAAGGCCACCTGTTTTCTCATGGAGGTGGAAGGAATATTAGCGCAGCCCCAGTACCATGGACACTGACACAGGGGCCAACCTGGATAAATGGGGAAAGCTTCCCTCAGTCTGGCATTCACAGAATCGGCTCCACTGCAGAGTGTAGGAGAAGGCACTGTGTGCTGCCAGATAAACTTCTATCACCTCAACTTGCCTCATGCTGCCCACATCCTGCCTTTAATACCAAATGCACACAGTAAGAACTCAGCAAACACCAAAAAGGAGCTTTTAACACCTCAACCTTCATGTCTCCCTGTGAGAAACAGTTTACTTCCTGCTCCCCGCCCCCTCTAGTTTTGATAACTTTGGCCTAGGGGTCTGAGCCAATTGCAGTTTCTAGACTTCTGTCCATCAGTGGGTCTTCCCAATAGCTAAAAATGGATGAGTCATTAAGGGTAAAAAGAAAAAAAATCAGTGAACCTTGCTGCCAAATGTAAATGAGGTTAAGTAGTACCAGTGAATGTCAATTTGAATTCTGCATTTTGGCCTTACGAGGAGGAAATGAGCTGCCAGTAGTGGGTAGATGATTCTAGAATGAGAGGCGAGAGGTACCTTAGGGACCATCTGGCCCATGAGTCTTAGATTGCCGCGTTGGCCCTTATATAAGTTGAGAGGTACATCCCCTCTATCCAGCTTGCCAGGGCTCCATTCATTCAGGCAGCAGGTATTATTGAGCTCCTCCTGTGTGAATGGCACTGTGCAACCCTCTCATGTTCCCACCAGGGCCTGGGATCCAAGATGACTGGTGACATGTACAAAAATATTTGAACAGGTCCCTGAAGGGAAATTGATAGTGCAAAGATGGGTTCACAATTCTTCTGAGTTTCACAAAGGAAAGTAAAGGCACTTCCTTAGCACAGTAGAGGAACCATTTTCAAAATATTTTTTATTTCTCAATAAGAAGAAGCTGAAATAAACATCTTTCTTCTGATGTTTGTTTCAAATGACCAGAGGCATAATTGCAGTAAACCTGAGTCCATAGGTTTTGTTTTCTTGGTCTTGCATGTGAAGCATGGAAATTACCTGAGAAACTTGTTTTAAAGTGTCACATGCTCCACAATGGTCAAACAACATCCACTCATCCTTTTAGAGAGCAGTTGCTTTTTCTCTGGAAACAAGTGTTTATGGTTCAGAACCAAGGTAGCAAAGATTCAGTGTGTGTGTGTGTGTGTGTGTGTGTGTGTGTGTGTACTCAGTCATGTCCAACTCTTTGCAATCCAGTGGACTGTAGCACTCCAAGCTCCTCTGTCCATGGGATTTCCCAGGCAAGGATACTGGAGTGGGTTGCTATTTCCTTCTCCAGGGATTGACTCAGGGATCGAACCCTTGTCTACCTGCATCTCCTGCATTGCAGATGGATTCTTTACTTCTGAGAAACCAGAGCTAGCTGCAAAGCTGGATGGACATCACTAAGTTTGTTTTCCCAGGATTGTATTTTTTTTTTTTTTGGCTGCCCACAAGGCTTGTGGGTTCTTAGTTCCCTGATCAGGGATCAAACCCGAGCCCTCAGCAGTCAAAGTGCAGAGTCCTAACCACTGCACCACAAGGGAATTTCCTTATTGTGCTTTTTTACATAGAACAAAATGGGTGATTGATCTCTTGCTGGTCAAACATGAAGATATTTCACTCGAGGTGACTGAGGGGTAGGCATGCAGCCATCTTCCTCACCAAAAAGAAATAAAAAAATGAGTGAGAGATCACTGGAATGGGCCTTCCGTGGAGCAACCCAAGCTAACTTATAAACACACTGGGGTTTGTTTCTTTAATAACAGAGAATGGAATTAAATCCAAATTTCCACTTGTTATCATTTCCTTAAACATTGGGAATTAAGATGACTTCTAGTTTAGTCAAAAAGTGGTTGGTTCACAGGACACTGATGGAATCAGCTGTTCATATCTCAGCTACTACTGGCTGTGTAACTTGGGATAAGCTACTTAAGCTTTGAGCCCATTGCTTTATCTAAAAAGTGGGGATATATATTTCAATTACAGAATTGTGTCACTTAAGCAGGATATTCCTCTCTTTATAGCCAGTGTGCCAAAGCAAGTGGTCAACTTTGTTGGACTGGCCAAATTACTCTCATTTCAAGATGATGGTGTTTGTACATAGTGGAGCAGAGAGGAAGAGTGCTGACTTTACCACATGTGCTTTGAACATGAACTTTCCTTTTTTGCCTCTGATGATGCCAGACAAGCCCAGAGAAGAACGGACATGAAGCACAGCTTCACTGATTCTTGGGCTTTCCAGGTGGCACAGTGGTAAAGAATCCACCTGCTAATGCAGGAGATATAAGAGACTTAGGTTCGATCCCTGAGTGGGGAAGATCCTCTGGAGTAGGAAATGGCAACCCACCCCAGTATTCTTACCTGGAAAATCCCATGGACTAAGGAGCCTGGCGGGCTACAGTCCATAGAGTCACAAAGAGTCAGACACAACTGAGCATGCGCGCATACACGCAGTGATTCCCAGCTGCAGGACCATGTGATTATATAGGCAAATCTTGCTGCTGCTGCTGCTGAAAAGAAATGAACCAAAGCAGGGCACCTGGGTTTTATGTGTCTGGGCAGAAGAAGAGCCATGGTATCCAGTAACCCTTCCTGTACATGAGGGGCATTTTTAAAAGATTTGTTACCGTTCATTTGTGAGCAATGGGTTGCCCTTTCACCTGTGGGGGCTCTTATTTGAAACAGGTAATGGATGAAACCAGATTTTCCAAGCCAGACAGGAAGTGATGTCTCTGCTGCCCTTGGTGTCTCAAAGTTGCTTCGGCTGTCCTCAGGGAAAGTTGTGAGAGTGCTCAGCTGTAGAAGGCAGGGACGCTACCTCCAGGCCTGTCCCCTGGAGCTAACTCTTCCGGGAACACAGCGCTCCGCAGGGCACACAGGACACTGTGAACATTTGAAAGGAGCCACCTGGCCAATA
>NW_011494810.1:6819248-6829866 GCF_000754665.1 Bison bison bison
ACCTGGCCAATACTCTGGTTAAGCCTGATTCTTACTCCTTCAAGCCAAATTCACCTAGTTCAAACCTTCTCCACTCCTGACTATTATTTTATTTCAGTAAATGAGTTCCCTGGGACTTCCCTGGGGTTTAGTGGTTAAGACTCTGTGCTTCCAATGAAGGGGGCACAGGTTTGATCCCTAGTCAGGGAACTGGATCCCATGTGTTATGTGATACAACCAAAAAAAAAAAGTGTTCCTTAAAACATGACTTATAAATGGCATCATCAACTCAATGGACATGAGTCTGAACAAACCGTGGGAAACAGGGAAGGACAGGGAAGCCTGGCGTGCTGCAGTCCATGGAGTCGCAAAGAGCTAGACACGTCCGAGTGGCTGAACAACAGCAAATAACGTGACTGTCAACCAAAGTGAAAGAGACAGAGGTTGTGTGTTTGCTTGTGGAGCCCTCACTGTCCTCATCTTTTCCCATCTCTGGCTTCCTGAGTTGTATGTAGGCTCTCTCACACACACACAGATGGGAACAAGGGAATTTTATAGAAATGCAACAAGGGAATTCTATAGAAATGCTATCGTCCTCTGAGAAAAGGTGGCGGTACAGTGTTGGCCAGAGGTTGCAAAGTTCAGAGCAAGCTTTGATAACTCAGAGCTTTAAGAAATAAATCTAATACCTGATTCCATCCCTCTGTGATCAGGAAAGAACTCCATTTCCCCTCCCCCTTCTCCTGTCTTTAAAAAGATGAAGTAGTTTTCTGGGAAATGGCTGGTGTTTGATTCAATACTATCCCCGCCCTGGAAAGGTAGAGCAGTCTAGACTCAGTGATGGAATTCTGTCTGCCTTAGTGCAGAGATAGGCCCCGGGTGACTCACCAAATATTCCTGGGACAGGTGGTGAACTCAGACCTCTCCTGGCATTCAGCAATGGCCTCTGTGTAGCTGTTTTGCTCCTTTGCTTTTTATGGCTTGGAACACATGAAGGTTCTTGAAAAAGCAGCTGCTCTTCTTGTTAAGGTGAGAGACTCTGTGTTGATAAGGAACTTCCTGGGTCCCTGCCTGTGTGCCCTGAGTGGACTGATCTGAGGATGCGACTATCTAAGCAGCCACAGAGGTGATCTCTCAAATGAAACTTTGAATTTGTCCAACATGTTGCTCTATTTTAGGGCTCATCTGGGGCCAGAGCTCCCAACATGACTGCAAATTAGAATCATCTGGGAAGCCTGATCCAAAAGGTGCAGATTCCTGGGCCCTACCTACTGTGTTATCACAAAGTGGGGCCTGGGAATCTGCATTCCTAACAAACCTCACAGCCCTCCCACCCCATCCCCAGGGACTGATGCCCAGCCAGTTGAAAACCCCTAGCCTGGGAGAACAGTTTTAATGTCTTGGTCTCTAAAGATAATTCATTCAGCAAGTATCTGTAGGTGTTCTGTGTTTTCTGGCAGTGGAAAGTGCTAATCACTTGAAAGTAATAGAGTAGCTTTAAAGTTTAAAGATGATTGACAGGAACATGCCCCAAATGAACACCCATGTACCCATCCTAAGAAATAACGAAGTTTATACAAGTAGATCCTCATTGTGTTGAAAAATGTTGACCAACAGCCAGGTCAGGAACAAAAAATAACAACCAAAACCACTTGTGGTGTCCCGAAGATAGATTCAGGAATTGAAAGCCATGAAGCAGGGACACCAGGGAGTCTGCTCAGTGTGCATTTGTTCACAGTCTCGATTTCGAATCACTGGCAGTGCTGACCTCATCCTTTAGTGTGCTGCTGACTTGATACCTTGTATCTCTGATCACTGACGTGGGTGAGTGGGACCTGTTGGGAGGAGCCCCAGCCTCAAGACTCTTGAGTTGACAAGTGGCCTGTTTTCTCTTCCCTGAGTCTACTCCTCTGTCCAGAGGTCCTGGCACCTCCAGGAATCTATCCTGTTCTGAAGGGGTGCCCTTCTCATGTTGTAATTGGTGAGCAGTAGAAAATGGAGAACAGTTTTCTTTGTAATGGTCTTGCTTGCTCTGACTTCCTCCTCCCTCTCCCCTCCTCCACTTCCTCTTCCTTTTCTTCTTCCTCCTCCTCCTTTTGCTTTATTTTGCATTTTGAGTTGTGTCAGTACTTGAGACTTTCTTCCCTATTTCTAAATTCTGGTCAGTTTTTAATTTATCATTCTAACAGCGGCCTTGAAAACTGAATCCTAATGGTCTGCTACTGATGATTGTTATTTAATTGCTCAGTTGTGACCTCTGTGGACTGTAGCCAGCCAGGCTTCTCTGCCCGTGGGCTTTTCCAGGCAAGAACACTGGAGTGGCTTACCATTTCCTTCTCCAGGGGATCTTCCCAACCTAGGGATTGAACCCACATCTCCTGCACTGGTAGGCAGATTCGTTACCACTGAGCCACCAGGGAAGCCCACTACTAATGATACGTAATACAAATTTTCATAGAACCACAATTATTTCCTCTAGGTTTAAATATCTGACTAGGGACGCACAAGTATGGATAATTTGAGTCTTGCCTGAGGCTTCCTCTGTAGCCAGCCATCTTCTGGGTTTGCTGGCCCCAAGTCTAGCACACCAGGGGCTTTCCCGCCTCACAATTTGGAAAAAGGGACAGATGGAGGAGGTTGGGCAGTGACTTGCAGAGACAGACCACAGGGCAGAGAGTGAATCGCCACAGTCTTCCTGGTGCATACCTGGGCTCTGAGTTCCTTATAAAACGTCCACCTGAAAGTTTACCCTTCGATCAGTCTTTCGTAAGTTCTGTTCCCTCTTGTGGTTGCCCTAGTGTTTGTATATTCATGATAGTAAATAGTATACCAGATCCCTGTAACAGTTTGCTGGGGCTATCATAACAATACACTGCAGACTGGGTGGCTTAATAGGAATTTATTCCTCACAGTTCTAGAGGCTGGAAAACCAAGATCAAGCTGTTGACAGGTATGGTTTCCCCTGAGGCTTCTCTCCTGGGTTTGAAGGTGATCACCTTCTTGTTTCTTTACATGGTCTTTCCTCAGTCTGCATGCGTCTGTGGTCTCTTTCTCTTTATAAGAACAGCATTCATATTGGATTAGAGTCCTACCCTTTTGACCTCATTTAACCTTTATTACTTTTTAAAAGGCCCTCTCTCACCCTGGGGTTAGGGCTTCACCATATGAATTTGGGGGGGAGGGGGCAGAAGTCTTATCTATAACAATCTCTTTTGTAAAGGTGATTACAGAGAGTTCCCTGGCAGTCTAGTGATTTAGGGCAGGGCACTTTCACAGCAGTAGCCTGGGTTCAACCCTTGACTGAGGAACTAAAGTCCTGAAAGTTGTACAGAATGGCCCAAAAAAAAGGGAGGGGGTATTACAAATAATATCCTTTGTATTATTATCTGGTTTACGTCTACATGTAAGTCAAATAGCATGGTAAAAAAAAGGGGGGAGGGAGGTATTCCAAATAATAGCCTTTTTGTTATTATCACATGGTTTATGTCTACAGATATAATCCTCAGAAATCATGGTTATTAGTTTTCACTTTAAACAATGATCTTTTGAAGAAATTAAAACATGGAGAAAAGTTTTTTATGTATATCTACTAATTTGAGGCTCTTCATTCTTTAGTGTAGATCCATTTTCTTCACGTAGTTTTCAATCCTTCAGCCTTGAGGAACTTCCTTTAATATTACTGCAGTCCAGAGCTGCTGGCAACCAGTTCTCTCAGGCGTCTTTGTAAACGTGCCCCTCGTGTCTATGTGTCCAAATCTCTTCTTCTTATAAGTACAGCAGTCAGATTGCATTAGGGCCACCTGACAAGCCTCAGTGCACTTGGATTAAACTTTTTAAAGACCGTATCTCCAAATATAGACCCATTTTGAGGTAGTGGGGGTGAGAAATTCAATATATGAAAGTGCAAATCTCTCTAGTTTTAGTGGAACCACGATTTTTTCCCTCTGACCAGGGACCCACAAGTATGGATGGTTTGAGTCTTGCTTCAGCCTTCCTCTCTAGCCAGCCATCCCCCAGGTTTGCTGCCCTTGAGTCCAGCACATCGGGGGTTTTCCAGCCTCACAATTTGGGAAAGGGTGCAGATGGAGGAGGTTAAGACAGAGACAGACCACAGGGGGCACAATTTATCCCATACCAGTTAGGATGGGCTGGGGGTGGGCGCATGATTCAGCCCATGATTAGAATGCTTTAGGCTGCAGGTAAGTGAGTGCCTAGCTAACAGTGGTTTGAGCAGTAAAGACATTCAATTATCTTATGTGACATGTACCAACCCAGAGTTGACTCAGTGCCTCAAGCAGTATCATCAGGAACCAGGTTCCATCCATCCTTCTCTTCTCGCATTCTTAGTATGCTAAGTTTTTTAAAATTGCAGACCTGTGACCTCCTAGACAGAAAATAGCTTCTTCTGTGATGGGTATCACAAGTGTCTCCAAACTCATTCAAAGGCAGGAGGAGCTGGTGGATATGGGGGGAGGGATGGGCACAGAGAGGGCAGCGATAAATCTGTTCTCCTGTAGTGTCTGTCTTTTTTCTTTTTACTTAGTCATTTCTTTTTATTTGGGGGCCAGGCTGGGCCATGCTGCATAGCATGTGGGATCTTCCCTATGTGTGTGGTTTTTTTGCGTGTATGTGCTCAACTGTGTCCAACTCTTTGCAGCCCTATGGACTGTAGCCTTCCAGGCTCCTCCGTCTATGGGATTTTTCAGGCAAGAATACTGGAGTGGATTGTCATGTCTTCCTCCAGGGGATCTTCCTGACCTGGGGATCAAACCCATGTCTTCTGTGTCTCCTGCATTGCAGGTGGATTCTTTACCACTTAAGCCATCCTGACCAGGGATCAAACCCAAAGTTCCTGCATTGAAAGTGTGGAGTCTTAACCACTGGACCACCAGGGAAGTCCCCATCTCTTTTCATCAGAGGATAAATCTTTCCTGAAGCCTCCTCAGGCCTCGCTGGCCAGAACTGAGTCACAGCTGCCAGAGAAACTGAAAGTAAGTAGTGGATAGTAAGGGGAAAATTTCCACTGTGGGAGGTTGGCAGTACTAATGGGAACAAGGGAGAGAGGCATGATTATTGGGCAGACAGATAATATCTGCACCAGCCCTAGGCTCCCAAGCTCTAGAAGCTCTCTAGCTAAGCCATCACTATTACTGATAATAATAATCCACGGTTTTATTAGAATTAAAATTATCCACCCAGGATGAGTAGTTGGGGGGAAAAAACAAAAAACAAAGCAGAGATGTGGAAGGTATTAATCACACATATATACTTAGGCACTGCTAGTAATGACTTTTTAATGTTGTGAGTTTATAAAAATAGCACCACTTACTTTGGAGAGAGTAGGCTGCATTGAAACCCAGCAGATGTTCATCAAATAGAGAGTTCTGTATGTTTATAGAAGTGTTTACAACCCCAATCCAACAATGGTACTTTTTGAGTACTTACAATGGGGTGGGCACTGTGCTAAATGCTTTATACACATTGTTAAATTCATCTTCCTAACAGATCTATGAGAAAGGTATTGTTGTTAATCTGCGCTGAGGCTCTGGGAGGTTAAATGACCTGCCACAGATGCGTGGCTGAGCAGGGAGTCACACCCTCAGCTTCATCCCATCCTTATGTTCTGAATGGCTGCAGGATATTACCCCTCAATAAAACTGCTCCAGGCTCCTCCAGCCAGAGTCTGCGTCAGAGTTTATGTCCCATTTTATTCTTCACATTTTAAGATTGAGATAGAATTGACATTGTGGTGTTTTCAGTAGTAGAAAGATGAGCCTTGGGAGTGTGCTCGACTGATACTGACTCACCTAGTGACCTTCAACAAGCCACCTCAGTCTCCTCAGCGAGGTGCAGGTGAAGACCGAGTCTGTGGGGCCATGTCCAGGCATTTAGGGTCTGTCATTCACAGACCCTTGCCATTGCAGATGATACTAAAGTCCTATGTTTATTTCAGATATAATTCACCAATGTATATCAGAGTAAGGATGTGGAAGTTCAAGATCAATGGTGCTGCACTTCCCAAGTAGAAAATAACATTTATCTCCATTTTTGTATTGGGAAGAAGTTGGACAATTTTCATAACCCAGAGGAATGTGTGTTTCATTATTGGCTTGTACAGAAGAGTGCCAGTCTGAAATGGGAAATTTGTGCTTAGGTTATAGAATCATAGTGTGAGGCAAATTCAGTAAAAGCTGGGAAAACTTTTTAAATTAATTTTTTTGTTAATTTTTGGCTGTGCTGAATCTTTTGTTGCTTTCAAAGGCTTTCTCTAGTTGCAGCGCCTGTAGGCTACTCTTTGTTGCTGTACACAGGTTTCTCACTGCCGTGACTTCTCTTGTTGAGGAGCCCGGGCTCCGAGGCATGCAGAATCTTCCCAGGCTAGAGATTGAACTTGTGTCCTCTGCATTGGGAGGTGGATTCTTATCCACTGTCCTAGGAAAACTTCTTGATGGTCATTTTCTGCACCTTGCAGAGCGCTTGACAACTGGGAGTTGGTCTTAGCAGATGCGGGGCTAAGTATGCTTCCTGTTTGGTGACTCTGATCCAGGGATGCAATGCAACTGCTGCTCCAGGTCCTGTCTGCAGAGTTCAGTCAGACCTGGGGAGCCTGTGTCTTTTCTCTTAGTCCTGAACTCACTTGCCAAAGCTGTAATAATATCTTGTGTGTGGCAGTTCACTCAAACTTCAGGATGTTTATTGTTTGGGGAAATTTTTTTTCTCATTTTTTTTAATAGACTATTGCTAATAATATGCATATAGAGCTGAGTAGGGGAGTAAGGGCTGTAAGGTTCTTGTCTAATTCTGGGAACTCAAAGCTGCCCTATGTTGGTATGCTGAATGCTACAAGTTTGAGTCAAGTGATTAATCTTATTTCTCTGAGAAATCAACACCCAACAGTTATTTGCAATTCCAGTTAGGCATCCAAGAGGTTGTTTTGAACTGAGAGCACCTTTGAGATATTTTGGAGCACACTATTTGCCATACGCTTTAAAACATGATTTGAAGTGTTACAAGGCAAATTTTCATTTAACAGTATAGATGAAATCAGGGACTTCCCTGGTTGCCCAGTGGTTAAGACTGTGAGCTTCCACTACAGGGGCCACAGGTTGGATCCCTTATCTTAGAATTAAACCTCCCACATGCTATGTGGCAGGACTTAAAAAAAAAAAAAAAGAAATCATTTAATGTCACCATGAGCAGTTCATTGAGACAGAAGGCCTTCATAAGACACTGGCTCCAAGCTGATTGGCTGCTTCTCTGTTACCTTGCTCAGTTTTCTACCAGTTGGCTCTTACTGTGCTGACAAGTCTGGATTTTCTTTTTCTTTTTTTAATTTAAAAAGAAAATGTTACTTTATTGCTTTTTCTTTAAATGAAGTATAGTTGATTTATAATATTAATACAACATCAGATCAGATCAGTCGCTCAGTCGTGTCCGATTCTTTGTGACTCCATGAATCGCAGCACGCCAGGCCTCCCTGTCCATCACCAACTCCCGGAGTTCACTCAGACTCACGTCCATTGAGTCAGTGATGCCATCCAGCCATAGTGATTCAATATTTTTGTAGATTATATTTCATTTAAAGTTATTATAAAATAGTAGTTATATTCCCTGTGCTATATTTATTTTGTATATAGTAATTTGTACTTCTTAATACCCTTCCCTTCATCTTTCCCTCTTCCCTCTCCTCAGTGGTAACTGCAGTTGCTAATTTGTTCTATGTATCTGTGAGTTTGTTTCTGCTTTGTTATACTCATTCATTTGTGTTATTAGATTCCACGTATAAGCAATAAATGCAATATTTATCTTTCTTTGTCTGACTTGTCTTACTAAGAATAATACTCAGTTCCTTCCATGTTGTTAAACTGGTAAAAAAAAATTTTTTTATGACTGAGTAATATTCTATGTGTATATAAATGCACACCAGTTCTTCATCCACTGGTCTGTCAGTGAGCACTGAGGTTGCTTCCATGTCCATGGGATTCTCCAGGCAAGAATACTGGAATGGGCTGCCATTCCCTCCTCCAGGGGATCTTTCTGCTCCAGGATCGAACCCATGTCTCTTAGGTCTCCTGCCTTGGCAGACCATTGTTTATCACTGGTTCCACCTGGGAAGCCCTGCATCACATGGTAGTTCCATTTTTAGTTTTTTGAGGAATCCCCATACTGTTTTCCATAGTGGCTGCAGCAACTTGCATTCCCATAACAGGGCGTAAGGCTTTCCTTTTCCTCCACATTCTTGCCAGGATTTGGTATTTGTGGTCTCTTTGGTGGTGACCATTCTAACAGGCGTGCGGTGATAGCTCACTACGGTTTTGATTTGTATTTCTCTGATGAGTAGCGACATTGAGCATCTTTTCATGTGCCTATGGGCCATCTGTATGTCTTCTCTGGACAAATGTCTATTCAGATCGTCTGCCCATTTTTTGATTGGGTTTTTGTTTTTTTGATATTGAGTTATATGAGCAGTTTGCATATTTTGGATATTAACCTGTTATATAGGTCACATCATTTGCAAATATTTTCTCTCATTCAGCAGGCTGTCTTTTAGTTTTGAAGATGGTTTCTAGACCCCACTTTTTTATTAGTTTAATTAGACCCCATTTGTTTATTTTTTTGATTTTGTTTCCTTTGCCTTAGGAAATAGATCCAAAAAAAGATTGCTACAATTTATGTCAAAGACTACTTTTGTTTCCTTCTAGGAGTTTTATGGTTTCCACTCTTAGGTTTATATCTTTAGTCCACTTTGAGTGTTTTTTAATATGATATGGAGGAAATGTTAGATTTTCTTAATACTTTTAAAACCTTTTTATTGTAAAATAAAGCACAAATAACAAAAAAAAAGAAAACTCATGTAACAAATTAATACCTTAGTGAATTATTATAAGATACTCATACAACTGTCACTCAGATCAAGAAATAGAACTTTGCCAACTTCCCCAAAAGTGCCTTTAAATACCCACCCTAATCACATTTGCCTTCATCCCTCCAAAAGTAAATGCTATCCTAACCTTTACAGTAATCACTTCCTTGCATCTCTTTATGGTTTTATCACACAAGTGAGCAGCCTTATACACTGCAGTTTAGTCTTGCCTATTTTTAAAAAAATGTGTGTCTTTTAAGTCTCTTATTTATTTTTGTTTGTGCTGGTCTTTTCTCTAGCTGCAGTGAGCAGGGGCTGCTCTCTAGTTGCGGTGCATGGGCTTCTCGTTGCTGTGGGTTCTCTTGTTCCAGAGCACAGGTTCTAAGGTGTGTGGCCTTCCGGAGTTCTGGCTCTCAGGCTCTAGAGCACAAGCTCAGTAGTTGTGGAGCACGGGATTAGTTTCTCCGAGGCATGTGGGGTCTTCCTAGACCAGGGGTCAAACTTAAATCCTCTGCATTGGCAGGCAGGCTCTTAATCACTGTACCACAGAGAAGTCTCTTTTAATCTATAGATTTCTTTAACATCCTCCCTCACTTAAAAGAATTTTTTTGTTGTTGTTTAAGGATCTGGACTATTGGATGTGTAGAGATTTTTTTGTTTTTGTTTAGCATTTATTTTTCTTTATTTGACTGCACCAGGTCTTAGTTTTGTGGCACATGGGATCTTCAATCTTTGTTGCAGCATGCAGGATCTTTAGTTGAGGCATATGAACTCTTAGCTGTGGCATGTGGGATCTACTTCCCTGACCAGGTATTGAGCCCAAGCCCCACCCCCTTCCCCCCACATTGGAAGCGTGGAGTCTTAGCCACTGGACCAAAAGGGATGTCCTTCCCACAATCTTATTAACAAGTGCCCTCCTGGCACACTTCAGGCTATGCCTTTGCCCTCTATTTCCTTTGTCTGGATCCAGAGGATTGATCAGACTCAGGTTTGATTCTCTTGCCCAGATTAGAGGTGCCGTTGGATTCTTTCACTGGAAGGCACACGACATCTGATTTTTCCACTCTTCTTTTGATCCTTAATGTCTTGACCTATTAATTCTCTGGAGATTGCAAAATAGTGATATTCTCATTCTACCATTTTGCTTTACTTTATTAGCTGGAATAATTTTATAAAGATTGATATCCCTTCAATCTGTTATTTGATTACACAGTGTGCAGCTTACATAGGGGAAAAAAACTGGATAAATGCTCAATTTTTTCCTTTGACTTATTCAGTTCCTGAGAATTAATTGGTTTCCTGTCATTCTCAGGAGGTGACCAATTAGGGTGTTTTTTAAAATTACCATGATCATGGGATTAAAAATACTTAATAAGGCTCAAATTGTCCCATCTTTGACTAGTGGGAACTTCTTCAACTTGGCTCCTGAGTCCTTCTGACATGATCTTCAGTTCAGTTCAGTTCAGTCGCTCAGTCATGTCTGACTCTTTGCGACCCCACGGATTGCAGCACGCCAGGCCTTCCTGTCCATCACCAACGCCTGGAGTTCACTCAAACTCATGTCCATCGAGTCGGTGATGCCATCCAGCCATCTCATCCTCTGTCGTCCCCTTTTTCTCCTGCCCCCAATCCCTCCCAGCGTCAGAGTCTTTTCCAATGAGTCAGCTCTTCACATGAGGTGGCCAAAGTACTGGAGTTTCAGCTTTAGCATCATTCTTTCCAAAGAACACCCAGGGCTGATCTCCTTTAGAATGGACTGGTTGGATCTCCTTGCTG
>NW_011494810.1:6829966-6861500 GCF_000754665.1 Bison bison bison
ACACCCAGGGCTGATCTCCTTTAGAATGGACTGGTTGGATCTCCTTGCTGTCCAACAGACTCTCAAGAGTCTTCTCCAACACCACAGTTCAAAAGCATCAATTCTTTGGCGCTCAGCCTTCTTCACAGTCCAACTCTCGCATCCATACATGACCACTGGAAAAAGCATAGCCTTGACTAGATGGACCTTTGTTGGCAAAGTAATGTCTCTGCTTTTCAATATGCTATCTAGTTTGCCTTCCATAATATCTAGTCTTAAGGTGATCCAGGATTGTCTTGTACATTTTTTGCCTAGACTTGGGTTCAACTGTTTCTTCAAGAGACTCTGGTTTCTTTTAATGAGAATGATATTTTAGAACCATAACCACTCACTGGAATGGTCATTGTTTGTAGGCTGTTTCATTGGTCAGAGCTGAGAAAATACATATGCATTTACATACAAACATATATACAAACATATAAAGATGAAATACTTTGTGAGTTCATATTGATATTTCCAGCTCCAAGTCAAGACTGTGGGGTTTTGTTTAATCTTTTCTATGTTGCAGTTGTATTTGCTTTCTTTCATACTTACAGTCTTTGCTTTTTAGTCCCAAGGGAGATAGAATATCCTTTAATTACCCATTTATTATCCTATATTACACATACATCAGTCTCCAAATAATCAGCTATGATTAATGAAAACAGTAAAAGTAATATATTTGGCATGTCCCTACTCATTCTTCCCCAATTTTGTAAATGGTTGTACTATGTCTACACTGTCAGATAATATAGCCATTATATACTAAAATAGAGCCCTTTCAGTGCTCATTCAGTCATATCTCTACAGGTAACTATATATGTCATGCTTATCATCAATCCTCATATCACGATCTCTACAAATTTTGATTGAAGCGGTTTCTCTAGTGGATTCCTTAGGTAAGGCTCATGGGAATAGTATTCTGTAATTTCTTTTTTCCTCCTAATTTGTTGATAAAATCGTGACCTTTATATTAAAAGTCATTTTTGCTGGGTATAATCTACTTGGCTCACATTTTCTTTCCTTGAGAATCTTAAATATGTTACTCCACTGTCTTCGGACAAAGTATCATTGTCAAAAGTCTGATGATGATGATAATTTAATTTAAATAGCCTCTATAGGTTGCTTTTGAGAGCATCTACTACACATCTTTCCCCTTTAATCTGCTATCTGTCTAGCCTTCCAGCACAGTGGTTAGTGAGCTAGTATGTTACCAAGTCCAAGTTTATGACTTGGAAAACCCTGGTGCCAAACAATCTCTCCCTCTCATTAACCTAAAATGATGAGCCACTTGCTCCCAGTAACTATGGCTTTTTATTTTTGTAACCTCAACTGTACCTTGTAATGGATAAAGAGCACTAAATATATCCTTTTTCAAGAAATAAATGAATTGGAAAGCTGTGTTTTTTCCCCTTTCCTTTAGCCTGTTCAGAACTGCCCTGCCCCTTTGGCTCTTTTCCTCCAATCAGGTGCACCCTTGCCTCAGACTCAGCTGTGCTCACCATGGAGGCCCTTCTCTGAGCAGGTCTGTGAGCGCTGCACCTGTGGGCGGGACCTTGTCCCTGACCTCCCTGCATCAAGTTGTTACACCGTGCTCTCATGATACTGCTTTCTCAAGATGAGCACTAGGAACCCCTGGCTCACAGAGTGTTGGCTCCACACCAGACACCACCATGGTCCCCACGCCTGCGTACGTGCCCTCCCCACGGTCAGTACTTTGTTTCTCACTGTGAGTGTTATGGCCCGGGCCCCTGCATCTCTGAGGGTGCCTGACCTTTCCTTTCCTGGCTGGCCTTTTTCCTCTTCCCATTTTGATCACCAGAACCAATGGCAGGACATTATAATGGGAGCCCTTGCCCAGACATGATCCCTGATTTTCTTATACACAAACACACTCTTTAGTTTTTGAAATGGAAATGCCAGTTGGTCAGCATTGATACCACCTTGGCCAAAGCCCCTGCTGCTTGCTTCTTTATTCCCTGGGTCAGCCACACATTCTGTTTATCAGTTGAGTTTATGGCCTTTGACCTCTGTTACCTCGTAATTCTCTGAGCACTGTCATATGGGTATGACCTTGCCCGATTTTATACTTGACCTGTACTGTGGTCCAGAGATGTCCCTGCCCTGGCTCTCCTTGTCAGGTTCTGGCCTGTGGTTGTGCTTTTTTTTTTTTCCTTTCTTTTTTCTGGAGAACCTCCAGTGTCTCCTGCACTGCAGGCAGATTCTTTACCAACTGAGCTATGAGAGAAGTCTTGGAGTATCTCAGATCCATGTAATTTAAAAAAGAAAAAAAAAAAAAGAGCATTGTGGTACATGGCTTTTAAAAACCTGCACCTGCATTTTTTTTTTTTTTTTTCTTGTGATGAGAGCTTTGAAGATTTATATGCTTGGCAACTTCCAAATATATACTACAATGTGCTCAATTGCTCAGTTGTGTCCAACTCTTTTCGACCCTTTGGACTATAGCCCACCAGGCTTCTCTGTCCATGGGATTCTTCAGGCAAGAATGCTAGAGTAGGTTGCCATTTCCTCCTCCAGGGGATCTTTCCAACCCAGGGATCAAAACTGAGTTTATTTACAGGGCAAAAATGGAGAAACAGACATAGAGAATAGATTTATGGACATGGGGAGATGGGAGGGGAGGGTGAGATATATGGAAAGAGCAACATGGAAACCTACATTACCATATGTAAAATAGCCAATGGGAATTTGCTATATGGCTCAGGAAACTCAAACAGGGGCACTGTATCAACCTAGAGGGATGGGAGGGGGAGGGAGTTGGGAGGGAGTTTCGAAAGGGAGGGGATGTATGTATAGCTATGGCTGATCCATGTTGAGGTTTGACAGAAAACAGCAAAATTCTTTAAAATAATTATCCTTCAATAAAAAAATAATTAATTAAAAAAAATCAAGTCCTTCATTGTAGGCAGATTCTTTACTGCTGAGCCATTGAGGAAGACCACATACTACAATATTATTGACTATAGTCACCATGTTGTACATTATATCCCCGTGACTTGTTTATTTTATAACTGGACATTTGTACCTCTTGACCCCCTACCCCCTTTATCCATTTTGTCCACCCCCCACAACCCTCCTCCCACCTGGCGACTCCATTCCGTTCTCTATATCTGTGAGTTTAGTTTTATTCTGTTTGTTCATTTGTTTTGTTTCTTACATTCCACATATAAATGAAATCATATAGTATTTGTCTTTCTTTGACCTGTTTCACTGAGCATAATGCCCTCAGGATCCATCATGTTGTCACAAAGAGCAAGATTTCATTCTCTTATGACTGAGTAATATTCCATTATAAGGCTTCTCTGGTGGTTCAGTGGTCAAGAATCCACCTGCCAATGTAGGAGACACTGGTTTGATCCCTGAGTCAGGAAGATCCCCTGGAGAAGGAAATGGCAACCCACTCCAGTATTCTTGCCTGCGAAATCCCATGGACAGAGGAGCCTGGTGGGCTACAGTCCATGAGATCACAAAGGAGTAGGATACTACTTAGCAACTAAACAACAACAACTATTCCATTATATCTATATATATATATATCTTCTTTATCCATTTGCTGTCAGTGGATGTGGTTGTTTCCATATATTGGTTATAGTAAATGATGTTGCAGTGAATACAGTGGTGCATATATCTTTCTGAATTAGTGTTTTCACTTTCTTCAAATAAATAGCCAGAGAGGAATGGCTGGGTCATATGGTGGTTCTGTATTTATTTGAGGAACTGCCTTGCTGTTTTCCACAGTGGCTGCACCAACCCAGATCTAGTGTTTCAAGTCTCAGTTGAGACAGACCTTGGAATGAGTCTATTGCTCCAAGGAATCTCCATAGGTAAATATGAACGTGTATAAAAACGTAGCTATTTTTTACTCCTCTTTTGTTAATTTAGCAGAAATCCTGCTGAAGGCTTTTTCTTCTTTTTCTATGCCCAGCTACGTGTGTTTTTGTCTTTGGCCTCTGGTTGGCTCCTGGTAAACCAGCTCTGGTGGTAGACCCTCAGTATTCATCAAGCATTTACTATGTGCCAGGCATTGCACTAGGCTCAATAAATGTTGAGCCTCTACCAAATCCTCAGTTCTATTGTTATTTCCATCTTAAAGATGAGGAAACTGAGACCATGAGAGTTTAAATCCTTACCCAAGGCCAAAACCAAAGCTGATATTCACATCCTTTGGTTCTTAACCATATTGCTGTACTTCCTCATGAAGAAATATAGGCTCAGCAAGGACCTTCTATATAGCACAGGGAACTATATTCAAATATCTTATAATAGCATATAATGGAAAAGAATCTGAAAAAAGCATATATATACATGTATGCTGCTGCTGCTGCTAAGTCACTTCAGTCGTGTCCGACTCTGTGTGACCCCATAGATGGCAGCCCACCAGGCTCCCCGGCCCCTGGGATTCTCCAGGCAAGAACACTGGAGTGGGTTGCCATTTCCTTCTCTAATGCATGAAAGGGAAAAGTGAAAGTGAAGTCACGACTGAGTCAATTTGCTGTAACCTGAAACAGTGTTAATCGCCTATGGGTCAATTAAAAAAAAAAAAAAAATGAAAGAAACACAGGCTTTACTGAGGAAGCTTGTAGGTCTTGCCCAAGATCGGTAACCTTGCTGGGCTCCAGGGGTTGGAAGGTGGAGCTGATGGCTCTATGATGTTTAGTTCTTGAACAGACTTCTGTCAGAGCTATTCAACACCCTTGATTTAGGCTGTGCAGCATGAGTGGGAAGGGAGTGGGGAGTAACAGAAATATGGCTCCAGAGTCTCACAGCATGGGGTAGTCCCAGGTTTGAAAATCCATTATGAGACCTGCAGACAACCTGAGCACTGCTTGTCTTGCTGATAACAGGTCAGTGGTGTTAGCAGCACCTGCTTGTTAACACAAGGGGTTGGAGAAGGAAGGTGACACTTCAGTGTGTCAGTATTGACAGTTGGTAGACATTCTAGTAGTGAATTTGGTGGAGAAAGGGTTTTAAATTATCTAAAATAAGATTTGTCTGTGCTATCTCTACAGATGTTCTCATTTTTTTTTTAAGCGTGATTGCGTCTGTCCAGGGAAATATTATAGACACATTTTGCTTATGTGATATTTTTGAAATGATTTAGCAGAGGATGCAGATATTTTGGGGCTTCTCAGGTGGTGCTAGTGGTAAAGAACCTGCCTACCAGTGCAGGTAGATGTAAGAGACATGGGTTCGATCCCTGGGTTGGGAAGACTCCCCTGGAGGAGGGCACAGCAACTCACTCCAATGTTTTTGCCTGGAGAATCCCATGGACAGAGGAGCCTGACACGCTACTATAGGATCACAAAGAGTCAGACACGACTGAAGCAACTTAGCACACAAATGTTTTTTGGTACTGTATAATGGAGAAGGCTCTAGATAGGTGTGTGGAAGGTGGGCTGTGTGGTGACCTGCTAGGTGAGTTTGCTGAGACAGTCGTCCCTCTGGGTCATAATCACCACATCTGAGAAATGTCAGGTATAGACTGGATAATCTCTAATCCCTTCAGCTCTGAAATTCTGTGATTCTGATTGTTGATTGTTGTCATCTGAATTTTTCATTGCCATTTTAATCACGGAAACCAAGCCACTTGTAGAGCAGGAAGATAGAGCCCTGGATTTCTCCTGAAGGAATGCCACCCTGCCTCAACGTGGAATGAGAAATTCCATACCAGAGGCTCAGGGTGGAAAGCTAGAACTCTGGCCCTAAGTCTTTCCTGTAGGCTCCAGCACTAAAATGAGATATTCCTGTGGGTAAATTTATTTTTAGGTTATCTTTGTGTTCCCCTTCATTGCTAAGCTATGTGACTGCTAACTATATGAATATCTGAGGAAATTTGCTAAATTATGTCTTACACCAGAGAGCCCATCTGTGACTATCCAAGAAACTGATACAAGTGACCACAAGTGAATTTGGTTTGAGACTAAAAGAGTTTATTGCAGTGTTGTATTTAAGAATAAACAAAATGAAAACTTTAAACAACTTAAATATGCACAAACAGCTTATATACATTACTGTACTTCCATGACATGAAACATTATGCAACTTTAGAACAAGGTTGGTCTGTGTGTACTGATGTGGAAAGATCTCTAGGACAGATTAAATAGAAAGCAAAATAATGATCTCATTATGTTTTTAAAAAGGCATATTATGTGTCTAAGAGTGCATAAGCTTTTTCAAAGAATGAACAATACACTATTAATAGTGGAATTTGGATTTGAAGGAGAAAAAGGAGTTTAACTTCATTTTATACCTTCTATTGTTCTTAAATTTCATAATAAAAATACATTTGGTAAAGGAGAGAATTTAGATTTCAGTTGAGTTTTTGAGGCAGTCTAATATTTCCTTTAGCGTTAGTTGCTCAGTTGTGTCTGACTCTTTGCAACCCCATGAACTGTAGCCTGTCAGGCTCCTCTGTCCATGGGATTCTCCAGGCAAGAATACTGGAGTGGATAGCCATTTCCTTCTCCAGGGGATCTTCCAGACCCAGTGACTGAACCTAGGTCTCCCTCACTGCAGGCAGACTCTACCATCTGAGCCACCAGGGAAGCCCAGTACTTTCTTAGTAAACAAAGTATACTGAGCAAAGCAAGGTGCTGTCAGTAAACACTAGTCTCCCAGTATTAGGTAACCCCCTACCTCCCCAGCCTTTACTGTCCTCTTCTTAACACACAGCTCTCAGATCCTCTAACCCCAAATTGTCAGTGGCTCCCATTGTCTGTCTTAAACAAGTCTTAAAAGTGCATTATTGTGGACCAGCGGCTCATGGGCCTCCTGGTTCATCATCCATGCATTCGGCAGTATTTGTCGAGGACCTGCTGGGAACAGGACACAATGCTAGTTCCAGGATGTGTAGGTGATGGGTGTGCTTTTCAGAAACTGTATATGACTTCTTGGAGCCTCAATCTTCTCACTTGTAAAACAAATTGTTGGGATTAAATAGAAAAGCAAATTCAAGACTCTTTGCCCAGGCCCCAAAGGACAATATTTGCTTGCTTGCCTCACCCTTCTCTCTGTATTGAAGGCCAAGTCTGATCCCCACTACTTTTCTGCATGTTTCCTTTGGTTCCCATTTCTAAACTGTACGTTGTTGTAGCACACAACCCACTATTCCTGCTTTCATTTTTGCTGGTTATATCCCCCTTGCGTGCATGCCCATCACTTCTCTTTCCTGGGCAAAGACTATCCTTCAGGATCTGGTTCATATGTTGCCTCCTTTATGCAACTTTTCCTGGTCCTGTTCTTTAACAGGAAAAGAGTCCAAGAGTAATGTCTTCCTCTTAAGAATTTGAATAGCTCATTCTGGTCTCCCTATCTTTATGTCCTTTATATTATCACTTATGACACTGCACCTTAATTGGCAGCTGTCTGCCCCCTACTAAATATCTTTCCTGAGGGCAGTAACTAAGTTTTGTTCATGTCTAGAAGTCAGCTGTCAGAGAAGGCAATGGCACCCCACTCCAGTACTCTTGCCTGGAAAATCCCATGGATGGAGGAGCCTGGTGGGCTGCAGTCCATGGGGTCGATAAGAGTCGGACACAACTGAGTGACTGACTTTCACTTTTGACTTTCATGCATTGGAGAAGGAAATGGCAACCCACTCCAGTGTTCTTGGCTGGAGAATCCCAGGGACGGGGGAGCCTGGTGGGCTTCCGTCTATGGGGTCACACAGAGTCGGACACGACTGAAGCAACTTAGCAGCAGCAGCAGCAGAAGTCATCTGTGTCTCCATGTTCTCAGGAAATATGAATGACTTCATTTTTATGATTAACCAAATATAATTTTTACTTTTCTTTAAAAGATTGGTGATGGTTTAGTTGCTAAGTCATGTCCGACTCTTAGAACACCGTGGACTGGAGCCTGCCATGCTTCTCTGTCCACAGGATTCTCCAGGCAAGAATACTGGAGTGGGTTGCCATTTCCTTCTCCAGGGGATCTTCCCGACCCAGAAATAAACCCCTGGTCTCCTGCACTGCAGGTAGATTCTGTATTGACTGAGCTATGAGGGAAGCCCATTTAAAGAATAGTATGAAACTAAAAATGAGGACATGTTCTTGAAATCCACTACCAACAGCAGGTTAGACAGAGTTTCTTTCCCCCTTCCGGGATTAATCTTGGAAATTGTGGAGTTGCTATTGCTGAAGAATATTCAGGAAAGGAGAGACCTCTGTCTAGGGTGGTCCAGGCAGTCACTGCCTTTGAGTAACTGGCTCATAAGATCTTGTCTGATAAGGTCAGATCTTATCCTGATAATTTTAAAAAGCAAACAAACTATACCCACTATAAGACAACTCCTAGCAGAAATAAAGGAGATGAGAAAGAAAAAAAACTTAGGTTTCAGATGCGTGTGAGAAAACGTTTCATTTTTCATATTTCTTTCCATCCTTATCCTTAGTTATACAGTATAGCTATGACCATAGCATATACACAGTTTAATGTTCTGCTTTTCTCTTAACATGATTTCCTACACAGTTTCCTATGTTTTTATGGGCATTTTGACTGTTTTCTCAGTGAAAGGATTGGAGTTCAATTGATACCTTTCTTGAGTAAGAAATGGAGACACTAAAGCAAAGATGTAGCCTAAGGAAATGTCAGCATTGTGTATTTTTAAAAGATGTGATCTTATTCTGATACTGCTGAGATATACTGGAGCACAAATATTATCAAATATCAAATCTTGCAGCACAGTAAATGAGATTAAGACCACGAGCCACTTTAAAATGTTTTATCAAATGGAAATACAGCATCTTTAAGAGATTAGACAGACTTTTGCCTAAGCAATGGCTCTTTATTCACAAAAGCGTGTGGGGAACAGCTGGAAAGCAGCCTTTTCTTATCAGCAGGTTTGTGTAACTAGCTTCAAGTTGTTTGCTAATGAAGTCCAGGTCTCCCACAACTAATAGAATGGAATAATTTTACATAGAAGAATCAAACCCTAGCCTCCTTCTTCAGAAGAAATTAATTTGACTGGTGCCTGTAGGCAATGAGGTGTGTTTAACATGTGGAAATCATTAGGCTAAATACCAGAATCTCTTTGAGGTCTGTGGATATAGTCTCTGAAGAGAGAGAAAGAGAGGCATTTAAAACCAAACTGTACAGAATTCTAACAAGCACTATATACTTATTCTTGGAACTAATCCTCTGTCTTTGGCCCCAGGCTAAATTGACTAGATTTTTTACTCCCTTTGTTGATTTCAAGCCACATTCACTCCTTTCTACAATGAGAACCAACTGCCCTTTAATGTGATTTTGTAGCTTTCCTATAGGGAGGTTCTTAATTATTTTGCTATTTCTATCGTCTGTCAGAGTCATTCATATAAATGTCAGTCAAGTTAAGTTTACCCTCTGGGCCAGCTCTCCTGTTAGGGATTGGTATATTTTATTATTTCAGATGGTCCCTGATTTACGATGGCTTGACTTAAGATTTTTTGACTCTATGATGGTGAGAAGGCCATATGCATTCTGTAGAAACTGTGGTTTGAATTTTGAATTCTGATCTTTTTCTGGGTTAGTGACAGATGGTGCATACTCTTTTGGGATGCTGGGCAGTGAAGCCCCCAGTCAGCCATGTGATCATGATGGTAAACTACCCATACACTTAGAACCATGGTGTATTCACACAACCATTCTGGTTTTCACTTTAAGTACAATATTCCATGGGCTTCCCAGGTGGCGCTAGTGGTAAAGAACCTGCCTGTCAATGCAGGAGATGCCGGAGTTCGATTTCTGGATCAGAAAGATCCCCTGGAGGAGGGCATGGCAACCCACTCCAGTATTCTTGCCAGGAGAATCCCTATGGACAGAGGAGCTTGGTAGGCTACAGTCCATAGGGTCTCAAAGAGTCAGACAGGACTGAAGTGGCTTAGCATGCATGCATGCACAATATTCCATGAATTACATGAGATATCTAACAATTATACAAAAGTCTTTATGTTAGATGATTTTATCCTACTAATGTACAAGTTCTATACACACTTAAGGCAGGCTAGGCTAAGCTATGATGTTCTGTACATTGGTGTATTAAATGCATTTTCAACTTATGATGGATTTATCAGGACCCCTATTGTAAGTCAAGGAAAATCTGTATCCTTGCTTTACTCTGCTTATTGTGCGTGGGTGCCAAGTCCCTTGAGTTGTGTTTGACTCTTTGCGATGCTATGGACTGTAGCCCGCCAGGCTTCTCTGCCCATGGGGATTCTCCAGGCAAGAATACTGGAGTGGGTTGCCGTGCCTTCCTCCAGGGCATCTTCCCAACCCAGGGATTGAACCCGCATCTCTTATGTCTCCTACATTGGCAGGCAGGTTCTTTATTGGCAGGCACCACCTGGAAAGCCCATAACTTCCTATAATTTAGCACAGGAATGATGATTGGATTTGTTTCCCAAAGGAGTGACTGCATCCTTGTGTGGTTTTCTATGGCTTGATCTATAAAGGACCCACAAAAGATTGGTCCTGTATTTTTTTTTTTCTGCTTTCATTTATGGCTAAAAGAGAGGTATTCAGTCCTATTAGTCACCTAGACCAGCTACAGTGAGTCCCAAGAAGACCTGCAACAACTCTGTTAGACCATAAGTTAGTCTGAATTCCAGCGACAACTTGCACTGGGTGAGGTCTCTAAAATATTAGAGGATTCAGAAGAAATGTTCTCAATGAGAGATCTATGAAATACCTTTGGTTCTGGGGATTCTACCAGATTTAGACTGCTTAGAAATGGCTGACCAACAGCAAACCCTGTAAGCAGTTCAGTTCAGTTCAGTTCAGTCGCTCAGTCGTGTAAGACTCTTTGCGACCCCATGAATTGCAGCACGCCAGGCCTCCCTGTCTATCACCAATTCCCGGAGTTCACTCAGAGTCACGTTACTGTTTATTATTTCCAGTCTCCTCCCCCAAACTCCACTCCTATCCCATGCCTGACTCCTGTTCTGTCCCACTGTTTATGTATCACCTGTGACATTATGAAGCTGCTCTTGCCCTGGGATAAGGTACGAATGTCAAGGTGAGAGACAAGTCCTGAGGTAGAGATGAGGCAAGATCTCCCTGTACTCCTGGCATCCTGGCAGTATTTCCTGGCAAGAGGAGACTGGCTATCTCAAGAGGCCAGGATCTTGTGTAGTAATGCAAAATATAGTGTTGGAGGTGCTCCAGGGAAGGAGATGGCATGTAAAGCTGATGGATTTTCAGTGGCTGAGATTGTGGGAAAAGGTGTTGAAGGACAGACCATCAGGAGCCTAGAGGGGATGGAACAGCATTAGGTATTTGTGTGTTCAAGGAACATGCAGCTGGAGCAAAACCTGACAAGGTAAAAGGGTCAGGGCCTGTGAGGTCTTGAAGGTGAAGCTGGGAAGTGTGGAATTTTCTTTGATTCCTAGTGATAAGAACCAGGAGAATTTTTGAGCAGGCAAATAGCATAATCATTGTCACAGTTCAGCTTTAGTCTGTGTGTGAGCTTTAGGGTTTTGGTGCCCTTATTTCCCTTTTCTTCCTGGGTATTATCCAAGCTGTCAACTCTGTAATTTCTAAAATTCTTTAACACTTCTCTCCATGCCCCTTAGTCACATACTTCCTTGTACTGTTTAACTTTTCATGCTTTGTCTTATCACAAGTAGATTATAAGGGTCATAGGGCCATATCTTTATCCACTTCTATTTCCCCTGCTGTGCCTACTGCACTGGATGCCCAATAAATATTTGCTGATTGGATAATAGCAGCCAATTACTGTATGTAAGTACAGCCACAGCTTCCTTCCTGTGGGGCATAATTTACAGCTAAACATTTTTCAAGAGAGAGAACAATCATAGTGGATTTGATTTATGTAGGTTAAAAAAAAGAAACATTCAGAATCAGTTTTGTGATCTTGGTGTTTGCCAACATATTTTTAGGAAACTTTGGATAATGCTTTTATTTTTAAAATCCCATGGATTATTTTCGGCTTCAAACAGAGCTCTTATTTTGCCTAAATTAGGCAAATGGAGTAATAACCAGCCACAGAGTGAAGTCAGGGCTGCTTGACTCTTTGAATAGTGAAAGCTAGCCTTTTTTTGTGTACATGTAAAGACACTGATGGAATGAAACTCTTGTTTGGGATTTGGGGCAGGGTTTTATCTCCTTCTCCATTTCCTAATTTGAATGAAATTTTCTTTGTCCCTGTAATTTCATTTACCAAATGTTTCATCACAGTCTCATGATTGTTGGAGACTTCTGTTTTCAAGCTATCAAAGACAATTTGCTTTCTTCTCTTGAAAATCCCCCTAAACAATTGAAAAGGGCAAAAGATCAGGATATTTTATGCATATTCTATTCTTATAAACCTAGGAGATGTCTATAACCCCAAACCACACAGAACTTGAAGAAGGAAAGCAGATGAAGTGATGGCAAATGAGTTTGCAGAGAGAGATGGTCAAGAATAAAATGCCTGTGGGAGAGTGAGGAGAGAGGACCAGAAGTCACTGATGTACTCACAGAATCCCAGGAAGGCTCAGAAATAAGTTCCCAATTCCCCAGGGGTGAGACAGAAGGCCTTAGGATGTTTGTGGGGAGGATGTGAGAGTTGACAAGAGGTATAAGGGCATCCTACATTGACCATAGAGAGAAGCTCTTCAATAGCAGCTCTGGAACAGAGAGAATGACCAATCCAGAATGAGGCAGAGTGAAGAGGGCTCCATGAGGGAGGTGGGTGAACAATGAAACTGACTGAAAAAGAAGGAAATGGAAGTCTGGGTTTAAATCTTGTCTCTATCACCAGTGAACTATGAATAAAGCAAATCAGTTAATGCCTCTGGTCTTCAGATTCCTCTTTAGTTAAATAAAAGGTTAGAACATGTGATGTTTAAGGTCCATATAAACTCTTGAGATTTTGACATGATGTTGGGTAGAAAGCAATAAAACCCCAGTAGTTCCACTTCTAGGCATCTGCTAAAGAGAAACAAAAAGATATTCACACAAATACATCTAAGAAAATATTTGTAGAAGCATTATACGTAAGAGCCCCAAACTAGAAACAGCCTAAATATCCATCAGTTGGTAAATGTTTAACAAAATGTGACATATTTATACAAAGGAATACTATTTAGCAATTAAAAAGAAGGTACTATATATGCTATAACATGGATGAACCTTGAAAATATTATGCTAAGTGCAAGAAACCAGATACAAAAGACTGTATTGTGAGATTGCCTTTATATGCAATGTCCAGAAAAGGCAAATGTGTAAAGATAGAAAATAGATGCATGGTTATCTGAAGCTGAAGTGAGAATGGGGATTAAGGGCAAGCAGGCACTTGTGGGATGATGAAATTTTCCAAAACTGGCTTGTGGTGATGGTTGTAGAACTTTCTAAATCTACCAAAACTCATTGCATTGTACATTTATCATTATAAATTATACCCCAATGAAGCTGTAAAAAAGAAAAGATAACCAACCAACAAAGGGTAAGGGATGGAGAGGTGTAAGTGACTCAAGGTTGGCAACATATTGATTATTGTTGAGGGTGAGTGATGGATAGCGAGGGCTTGTTATATTTTTCTTTCTACTTCTGTGTATGTTTGAAATTTTACATAATAAAAGTCTAAAGATATAAGAATAAGGGAAAAAGGCAACCACAAGCCTATTCTGTGGGTGTCAGGTAACACTTGTGATATGTATTTTACATGTGATAGTAGGGAATGTTATAGACATGCTTAGGATATAAGTTAAATCCCATTGACAGCCAATCTGTAGTATATCAAGTCCCCGTTTTTTCTTTTTTAACTTAAAAAAAAACTGAGATTATTATTGATGTACTAGATGTACAGTATTATATAAGTTACAGGTGTACTTATATAGTGATTCACAATTTTTAAAGGTTCTAGTTCACTTAAACTATTATTATATTTTGGGGCTATATTCCTATCAAGTCATTTTTAATGTGGTAGCTCTTCCCTTTACCTCAGCAGGCACTTGAGAAAAGCATGGTGACCACAGCATCAGAAAGAAGGTTTCGTTTTTATCAGCATGTTCTGTTTAAGTAAGTGTTACACATTTTAGAGAGGATAAAGTTAAAATAGGCTTTCCGGCTCTACAGGGAACCCTCCATCTTAGAAAAGTAGACCATCTAAAACCATGTCATTTGTAATAGTTCTCAATAGCTAGATTGGTTTTTTTATAGTTGAAACTTAGAAGCAATATCCCATTGCAAAGCCTGTCTGTTGTCAAAAGTGGGTATAAGAATGAGTATTGTTTTTCTTCTTTACTGTATGCTTGTGCGTGTATGTGTGCGTAGTCGCTTCACTCATGTCCGACTCTTTGTGACCCTACGGACTGTAGCCTGCCAGACTCTGCTGTCCATGAGATTCTCCAGGCAAGAATACTAGAGTGGGTTGTCATTTCCTTCTCCAGGGGATCTTCCTAACCCACGGATCAAACCCATGTCTCCTGTGTCTCCTGCATTGCAGGCAGATTCCTTACCCACCAAACCACTTGGGAAGCCCACTGTATACTTGTACAAGGATCTGTTTTTAAACATCATATCAACATTCTGAAGAAGATAGCTTTTTTGTTCTTATTTTATGATGAGAAAAGTTAAGGCCAAGGAAGCTGAATAACTTGCCTGAGACCGAGCAGCTGATTAATGTTCGGGCTGGGACCATCTGAGACTCTATAGATTGTGCTCTCATGGGTTTTATTCTCGTGGTTGTATTGGAACATATTTTATGTCAGAGGCCTTTCTTCCACAAACCTCAGGCTAACTTGTGTGGTGCACTCCCTTAGTGGAGTGGACGTGAGGTGGATGAGAAATAGGACGAGGCATTCTTCTGGGGTGAGGCTATATATCCTCAGGGTACATGTCGATCCCTGTTATGGCAGTGACCATCCTGATTTTAGGCTGCCTCATGCTAGAAATGTCACAAATGATTCTCGAGCTTTGATTTGAAAGTGATGGAGACACTTGTCTGAAAGTCAGATCCCTATATAACCATGATTATTATTTCTCACTTATCTCTTGGCTTCCAGTCCATTCTTGAACTTGCCACCCAGTTGTGTTACTTCCATGTGTAAAAAACCATCAATTAATAAACCTCATTGTCTGCAGAGTAAAGTCTGAAATCTTTAGTGTTCAGAGCTCCTCATGTTTTCTTCACCCTATCTTTCTACTTTCCCTCCCACTGTTTTCCTATCAGATACCCTATGCCCATGACATCTGGTATATTCCACAGTTTGTACTCCTTTGTGTATTGTTTTGTTCCTGCCAACTATCCTTCCCTGATTCCCCCTTCTCTACTCGGCCAGCTCCTATTCAGCCTTCAAAGCCCCAGTGAAGCATCATCTCCTCTGGGAAGCCTTCTCTGATTTTTCCCTCATCAGCAATAGGCTCTTCCTTCTCTGGATCTGCATGATACTGTCTACACACCTCAATTACATGTGATTTTTGTAATTATGTATGTGCCTCAGCTCCTTCAGGCTGGAGACCTGGTGGCCCCATCTTTGTGTTTTGTCACCCACTTCTCTGTCTGGTATTTACTAGGCCCTCAGGGAATGTTGGTAGAACTAATTTTTCCACAGAAATCTGATTTACATGTTTTAAAGACTTTTACCCAGTGTCTTTACGTGTAAAAAAAAAATGGGAACTGGCCTGGAAGTATCAAGATAAGATACTTACAATGTATCAGAAATACAGCCCTATTCCTTAAGGTAAAACATATTCAAGTATCAACCAGGATGCTAATGTTCCCAGTATGCCCTCTTCCCCGCTCCAGTGTCTCGTCTAACTGTTTTTGTGGGGGAAGGTGTAGTCAAATGAGAGTCCAGGTACTGGACAGGGGGGAGAAGGATGTGCCTCAGAATTTTCCAGTTTATCATAAGAAAGAAGACACCACTTAGATTAAATAATTTCTAAGGTCCCATCAAGCTCTGAAATATTTTTCGTTGTTTTAGTCTCCATCTTTTAGCAAATAAGAGAAAGGAAATTTTGGTTAATCACTCGCTAGATATTTTGAATCATAGGACCATATGTGGTGACCTATTTGGGGTCAGACTGGCCAGGTCTTTGAACTTGACCTTCAAACCATCTGTTTGAACCATCTGTATGTTCAGATCATTTGGTTCTAAGCTGTAGCTTGTGTGACTGCTTACTAGTATTTTATGGACAAGAAGATTCATGTGCTTTCATGGTGATAATCCCAATAGATTTATATTTCAGGGGAGATAGTCTAGAAACATGGAACCTTTTTATGAGAGAAAATAATTTCTAGAAACTTGAACAGTTTTTTTCCCTCCTCTGCTTCTAGTATGTTTCCTGCTAGTCACTGGGTAAGTGTTACAAGTAAAAATTCACCTTTCTTTGGGAAGGATGAGCTGAAAATGATCTCTGTTTCCCTTGGAAAACTGGTTTGCAGAACTGTCAAATTATTCATCCATATTGAGTGGGAGAGCATCTGGTTTTCCATGGTGCCCCCTCCTCCTTTTTCTCATCATCATTTAGTGGACATTTTATGAGCTCACGTGGAGGGTGTTGCTCTCCTGACCATCATCTTTTTATCTGGGTTAGCTGGCTCAGTGCATTAATTTCCACTCTTAATTAACACTTTAAGCATATGAGCTAAGATGGTTCAGCTACAAAAACAAATGAAAATGCCAAACTGCAAAGCAAAGCAGGTTTCCTGTCATGTGCTGGGGAGAAAATAACTCTGAACTTTCTCCCTGCCCTTCTTTTGCATCACCCTTGAAGGAGAGAGACCTCCTAGTTGGATTTCTCACTTCTCATTTCATATTTGATATTGTACATTATTATACTTTGAGCCATTAAAACTATAATTTCTGCCTTCATTCATTTGATTTTTATTATGTTTTAGAACATTGCATGGGGAGATCTACCTGTCATGCCTGCCATATCCTACTCTGCTTCTCTTCTCTGAAAAAAAACCATTTCTGTGCCCGAGAGCCCTGCAAAGCAGAAACCACAAAAATGGGGAAAATTGGGGAACTGGGGCCTGGTTTCTGGGTGAACTCCTTTAGGGGAACAGCTCTGCAGCCAGAATAAACATTCCACTTTGGTAGAGATAACTACTTGGTTTTCCATTACCCACGCCAGTGAGGTCATAAAGAGTATGGTTACTTTAATGAGCGTCGTGTTTTGTTTAAAGTGTGTATTGCTTGGTAGAAAATGCTCAGAGTTCAGAAGCCAGAGGACTGGGTCCCAGTTAATGTTTTGCTGCCGATGATATGTTATGCAGAAAACACTTGGCCCCGTTCCTCCTCCCTCTGCCCTCTCTTGCCGTGCACAGAGTGAGGGCTGCGGGGTGGTCTTGGGTAGATGGACCTGTTCTCTGTAGGGCCAGCACCACTGTGTATCTTGACTCGAACCTCACAGCCCTCAAAGATAGGAGATAGGGCTTTCTCTCCCATTATCCTGTGGGTGCAGGAGAGTGAAGTAAATCCAAAAAGATATATGTGCTGTGTTAGTTGCTCAGTCGTGTTTGACTCTTTGCAACCCCATGGACTGTAACCTGCCAGGCTTCTCTGTCCATGGGATTCTCCAGGCAAGAATACTGGAGTGGGTTTCCATTTCCTTCTCCAGGGGATCTTCCTGATCCTGGGGTCAAACCCAGGTCTGCTGCATTGCAGGCAGATTCTTTACCATTGAGACACGAAGGCAAAGGCTCAGTGAATGCTTGCTTCGGAGGAAAAAAAAAAATAAAACTGAGAGGAAAAACAAGTTGAATTCAATAGAAGGTCCACACAGGAACCAGAATAACCATGGGCAGAACAGGAAGCAATGGGCGGGAAGGGTGAGCCTGTTCCAGCCCTGGCACAGGCATTCCTGAGAGGGTCACCCTGCCCGTAAGTTCTGGCCCTTCACATTGTGTAAGTGAACCCAATAGTGAGGAGTAAATAGAAAATAACAGTTTCTATCACCTTGTATAATAGTTTCCCACCATTGTTTGGGGGTGAAATATTTCACCTAAGTAAATTTACTGGGTAAGTGGTTTCCACCTGTCAACATTTCAACCAGCTGAAATGGCAATGCTCTCCACTTTTCTGCCCTCTGTCTTCTGAGTATAAACTGAGGAGAGACTGCCCTCCATGTTTCTGCCTCCTGCAGGCTCTTTCTCAGACATGAATCCCATCCTGTCTCACCCAAGCTTCAAATGCTAGAAATTGGTCCCCTGCTTTCAGGATCAAGTTCAAACTCCTTGACTTAAATATGAAAGGCCTCATTAACTGGTTCTGGTCCAACTCTCAATCTCATTTCCTTTCCCCTTTCCAGAGGCATTCTGTACTTCAGCCATTCTGAACCATTTCTTACACTTACGTATGTTATGCGTGCTAGTCACTCAGTCACGTCTGACTCTTTGCATCCCCATGGACTGTAGCCCACCAGGCTCCTCTGTCCATGGGATTTCCCAGGTAAGAATACTGGAGTGGGTTGCCATTCCCTTCTCCAGGGGATCTTCCTGACCCAGGGATTGAACCCAGGTCTTCTGAATTGCAAGTAGATTCCTAACCGTCTGAGCCACGAGGGAAGCCCTTCTTACAGTTAGTTGAATTTAAGGTTTCACACATATTGTTCTTTCTGCATGGAGTGCCCACTT
This sequence comes from Bison bison bison, assembly GCF_000754665.1. NCBI lineage: Eukaryota > Metazoa > Chordata > Mammalia > Artiodactyla > Bovidae > Bison > Bison bison. The sequence continues at coordinate 6,848,568 of NW_011494810.1, forward strand.
GCCTCATCTGCATTCCTGATGTGAGATGCTCCTAGGTGTATCCTCCTCTTCTCAGCCCCTAACTCCCCCACATAAATAGGATGATGCCCTTCTGGATTCCCCCAGGGTGTCTTATCACAGAATTCTCTACTGTACTGTAACTATGGGTCTACTGGCCTGCCTCTCCACCAATGGTGATTATAGAATTTAGTGAGCAGTTACTAAATATTAGGTGCTTTTCTAAGAGTTTAATGTGTATTTACTCATTTCATCTTTATAGCAACATTTTTCAATAGATGCTCTTATTTTCTCTATTTTAAGGAGGAGTGAATTGAGTCACAGGACACTGTACAACTCACCCCCGGTCTTGCTGCTACTGTTGATAGAAGTAGGACCTTTTTAAAAGACTTTTTAGCCATTTTATTTTAAACTGTTTTAGTTACAACATTTAAAAAATTAATTTATTTTTTATTTTTTGCTATGCTGGGTCTTTGTTGCTGCGCGGGGGCTTTCTCTATTTGCATCAAGTGGGTGTTACTGTTCGTCATGATTCATGGGCTGCTCATTGCGGTGGCTTCTCTTGATGCAGACCACAGGCTTTAGAGCAGGGGCTCAGTAGTTGTGGCACAGGGGCCTAGTTGCTGCACGGCAGGCGGAATCTTCCTGGACCAGGGATTGAACTCGTTTCCCCAGCATTGCAAGGAAGAGTCTTAACCACTGGACTACCAGGGAAGCCCTGAGGTAGGATTTGACCCCAAGCACATTGACTCCACAGCCTGAATCACTACACCCCCTGCCTGCCTGTAGCAACTGCACCCCTCATTAGGGAATGCAGCGGGCACGCTGTGTTTAAGGTAAAAAAAGGAATGAGTGAATGCAATTATGCGCTGAGCTTACAGAGGCCAGTTGGTCTAAAACGAAGATCTCCAGATTGTCATTTAAACATCTTCTATTTAGCTTGACTGCCTCCTCTTTGTTGGTTGTCAGTTTTTGATGTGATCCCTGCTAATCTTACCTTCAGTCAGTTCAGTCACTCAGTCATGTCTGACGCTTTGCAACCTCACGGACTGCAGCGTGCCAGGCCTCCCTGTCCATCACCAACTCCTGGAGTTTACTCAAACTCATGTCCATTGAGTCAGTGATGCCATCCAACCATCTCATCCTCTGTCATCCCCTTCTCCTCTCGCCGTCAATCTTTCCCAGCATTAGGGTCTTTTCAAATGAGTCAGATCTTCACATCAGGTGGCCAAAGTATTGGAGTTTCAGCTTCAACATCAGTCCTTCCAATGAATATTCAGGACTGATCTCCTTTAGAATGGACTGGATGGATCTCCTTGCAGTCCAAGGGACTCTCAAGAGTCTTCTCCAACACCACAGTTCAAAAACATCAATTCTTCTACGCTCAGCTTTCTTTATAGTCCAACTCTCACATCCATACATGACTCCTGGAAAAACCATTGCCTTAACTAGATGGACCTTTGTTGGCAAAGTAATGTCTCTGCTTTTTAATATGCTATCTAGGTTGGTCATAACTTTCCTTCCAAGGAGTAGCGTCTTTATATTTCATGCCTGTAGTCACCATCTGCAGTGATTTTGGAGCCCCAAAAAATAAAGTCTGACACTTTCCACTGTTTCCCTATCTATTTCAACCATGAAGTGATGGGACCGGATGCCATGATCTTCGTTTTCTGAATGTTGAGCTTTAAGCCAACTTTTTCACTCTCCTCTTTCACCCTCAAGAGGCTCTTTAGTTCCTCTTCACTTTCTGCTATAAGGGTGGTGTCATTTGCATATCTGAGGTTATTTATATTTCTCCCAGCAATCTTGATTTCAGCTTGTGCTTCTTCCAGCCAAGCATTTCTCCTGATGTACTCTGCATATAAGTTAAATAAGCAGGGTGACAATATATAGCCTTGACGAACTCCTTTTCCTATTTGGAACCAGTCTGTTGTTCCATGTCCAGTTCTAACTGTTGCTTCCTGACCTACATACAAATTTCTCAAGAGGCAGATCAGGTGCTCTGGTATTCCCATCTCTTTGAGAATTTTCCACAGTTTATTGTGATCCACACAGTCAAAGGCTTTGGCATAGTCAATAAAGCAGAAATAGATGTTTTTCTGGAACTCTCGCTTTTTCGATGATCCAGCAGATGTTGGCAATTTGATCTCTGGTTCCTCTGCCTTTTCTAAAACCATCTTGAGCATCTGGAAGTTCATGGTTCACATATTGTTGAAGCCTGGCTTGGAGAATTTTGAGCATTACTTTGCTAGTGTGTGAGATGAGTGCAATTGTGTGGCAGTTTGAGCATTCTTTGGCATTGCCTTTCTTAGGGATTGGAATGAAAACTGACCTTTCCAGTTCTTTTTGTCTTCTTGACCTTTTCCATTCTTATTGTCTTCCTGTTTCTACACAGATAGAACTGGCTAGGGAAAAGAGCTTGTAAGGAGGGGCTAGAATGATGACTGCTGCAGAAGACAGTGATGGCCTTTTGTAAACTTGTGGCCCTCCCTGACCCACAGGGAAACCCTTCATGATGCAGCCAAAGTCCCCAGAGCCTGAACTTCGGAATCCTTATCATTATCTGAGTACAGTGTAGTACTCACTGATAATGTGTAGTCAACACAGTTACCGTCTTATTGGCGATGTAGTGAAATCAAAGACCCTGATTACAGGAACTCATTTTTCTCAGATGAAACTAACTATCCCTGTTTTCTCATAATTTCCTTTCAATAAACTGACTGTATCTTTTTAGAAATTATTTTAAATGATCTTCTGTACCAGTCTTGTAGCACATGTTTCCCTTTTGGATGTTTCCACAAACAAGACAACACATCTCTGTTTAATGCAAATTGATTTAAGTGATACCTTCTCCTAACTTCTAACCCGGTGTTGGAAACTGCGCTGCACCAGAACAAAGAAGTCCGGAAGGAAAGGGGAGGCGAAAATTATCATTGAAAGAGTACATATAATTAAATCATTTACAAGTAAGTCAATGTAATATGCCTTCTATCATGATATAAAGAGAAAAATAATGCCACATTATTTTTGCTTAAAGGGGGGGGGGGGTAAACGTAAATCTTTACATTCCAAGCTGTAACAACAGAGATGGAGGCATTTGAAGTGTAAGTTCTGGCGCTGTGGGCCACTAGGTACAGGCTCCCCCTGTGAACAGAATTTAAGTAAGCTGATTTGCAAAAGAAAATGGAAGGTCTGAGGAAATATAGAGTATTTAAAATATTTTCTTGATCATCATTTTAGGAGTTCCTCCCCTCAAAAATGAACTTAGTTTTCAAGTGGCCATTTTCTTAATTGATTAAATTGGGTAGGGGGAGAGTATACTTTGTCATCAGGGAATGAAATTTCTGAATGTTTGCTTTAATCTCAAAGATTTAGATCCTTCATCTCAGAATAGTATTATCAATTCTTATTTTTCTGTTTCATTTTGCTTTTATTTATTTTTTTCATTTCCCTTTTTTCTTTTCAATTCTAATCTTGAAAATCGTTTGGAATAAAATTTTTTAAACTGTAATACTTCTAATCTATTTTTTATGTGTTGTAAAGGATACCCACCTTATGTGAATATATTCAGGTCGTGGTAGCTCAGGCCTCTGCTGGACTGCTATTGGGAACATCTTTGCCTTAGACCTGGGTAGGCCAGAGAATTACTGCCTTCCCCCCAACCCCCGCCACCTTAGTAATCCCGAGGATGGAGGACCTTAAGGTGAGAATCACTGCCCTGAAATTTCACCTTCTGAGGGTTCCGCAGGGACCTAGCGTACCTGTGCTCAGGACCGGTGCTGGTCCTTCCGGTTGTCATCCTCTGCTGGTGTGGTCAGCTGTGGCCAGACTCAGCCTCCCACCCCACACCTGCTGCTTTCTCCTTCAGAGAACACTTTCTCTGCTTTGCTGCTCTATCTTCCCAGAGGGCAAGACTTCCTCTGAGTTCCCAACCCTTTCCCCACCCCGACCCCTGCCTGCCCCACCAGTCTTCCAGCATGAAGACCAAGCTAGAGCTTTTGGCAGTACTTGCCTCAGTGATCAGAAAGGAAGAAACATTGCTATGTGCTCAGGATTTCTTAGTGAACTTCCCTCTTCTTCGATCCTTGCTTTTAATTTCTTGTAAAATAAAAAATCTCCTGGGGGTGGTTTCCCCAAAAGAAATAACCTGTTCCAGTGGTTGTCCAAGCCACTACTTTTTAGGAACCTGCAACTACTTATAGGTGGTTTGTTTTGTTTTTATTTGGAAATAGTATGTGTTCCAGGAAACACCTCAAACCTTAAGAAAGAATGTAGGATAAAGTAAAATAAAACAAAGAAAATATCTTTTGCTCCCCTTGTGTTATAATTAGAAGTAATTTTCTAGAAAATTGTTATGCATGTTCAAGCATGTGTATTAATATGTACCACTCTATTTCATGGATTCAAAGATGCCATTCCTTGTACACCAATTTCCCAGATGTTAAGACATGAAGAAATGTGCATTTTACAGTCAATAATATATAGAATATTACTCTTAAAACTGAGACCTTTCTTTTTTCACACATATTCAATATCTCGAGCATCAGTCCGTATTAGCATTTTTTTATGTCATGGTATTCTACATTCCAATCTATATTCACATACAGCTGTGCATATGTGTGCTTGTGTGCTGAATTGTGTCCGACTCTTTGCGACCCTATGGGCTGCAGCTTGTCAGGCTCTTCTGTCCGTGGGATCCTCTAGGCAAGAATAATGGAGTGGGTTGCCATTTCTTCCTCCAGGCGATCTCCCTGACCCAGGGATTGAACCTGCGTCTCCTGCATTGTAGGCAGATTCTTTACCACTAAGCCACCTGGGAAGCCTATTCAAATACATATTCTGTATTTCAAATCCACAGCTGTATCATGATTTAAGAATTTTCTTATTGTTGAACATTCATGGTTTTATAGGTTTTCTATATCAGTTTTTATAGAAACAGATTCTTTAATTTATTTTTATTTTTTTAATTAAATGAAAGAGTCTTTAAATTCTATAGTGTTTTATAGTTTTCAAAAGTTTCACACACATGATTTCATATAATCCCATAATAACTATTCCTCCACCTTTATATTGCCCATCCTCTCTCCTCTCCCCACTGGTAACCACTAGTTCTCTATATCTGTGGGTCTACTTCTTTTTTGTTTTATAAATTGTTTGTTATCTTTTAGATTCCACATATAAATGGTATCATGCAGTGGAATATAGGTTTTTATATTCCAGTTAATGCTACAGTAAACCTCTTTGTTTATATGTCACTGTATTCAAGCAGTTATAAGTTTCTCAGAGTAAATTGTTGGGTCGAAAGGTATGCACCTTCATTATACTTTTTTTTTAGTGCAACTTTTATAAAATTCTTTTAATAGCTTCTGTGTTTTCAGCGTGAGGAAGGAGTCAAACAGCCTGTTGCATAGCTTCTGCTAGTGATCCCCTGTCAAGAAAACCTGGAAAGATGGATAGACACATCTAATTAAGCATCTATATTTATCCATTCATGGGCTTCCCTGGTGGCTCAGACGGTAAAGAATCAGGCTGCAATGCAGGAGACCCAGGTTCAATCCCTGGGTCCCTGGAGAAGGGAATGGCTACCCTCTCCAGTATTCTCACCTGGGAAATCCCATGAACAGAGGAGCCCGGCAGACCACAATCCATGCAGTCACAAAGAGTCAAACGCAGACTGAGCAACTAACACTTTCACTATTTTTTTTTTTTTTCACTTTCACTGTAGTCTTTCATTCTGAGGTGCCTGTTTTTTCATTTTTAACAATTCTAATTGGAGATGTGTTATAATGTTGTAGTCCTTCCCCTATAACTCCTGCTATTAAATTGTATATCTTAACAATCAATTGAATCAAAATAGGATATATTTTAGTGTGTGTGTGTGTATACATATGTAGATACACTTCAAGACTTACTTGGAAATGATTCTTATTCTGATTTAATGATGAAAATGTAGTTGTTATTTTCCCGCTGAAGCAGTCTTGCCACTAACCAGAGTTTTACAGCTGCACTGTATTTATCTAGCATCAGCTACTCCTCCCCTTTAGAGTCTGCACATGTAATTTAAAAACATTCATTTCCGGAAGAGTACCTTCTCAAGGAAAAATCAAATCACAAACAGTACCTTGAGAAATGCTAATACCATTTCACTTAGAGTTAAAGCCTTTAGAAGTTGATTCCAACCTCCTTAACTTACAGAGGAGGAAACTCATGACTTAACACATGTTATCTTGGGCATCTTGCCCGACTGATAATTGACAGTAAAATAATATTATTAAATGAATACGGCGGAGCTTGAAGGCATTCTTGAGTCATGAAATGACAGCTTTGGTGCAAATGACAGCCTTTCCTCCTGTCCTGCTGACGTACTCACAAATATTCTACCTGCAAACATTTTTCAGGGTAATCTGCATCATTTCTTAGGAGCTTGGCGTTGGCGAGCCTGGCCCCTCACACTTGTTTCTCGCTTTCTGCTTAATTCATATAAATCTCCTGTATTTTCCTGTGTAGCGCTCTTCCTCCACCTGTATTTTTGTAGCTTCCTAGCTGGTGTGCAGCGTATCATACAGGCTGCCCTCTCCTGACTTCTGACGCCACAAGGCTTCCAGTACATCAGAAGTGGCATTGTGAGTAGGTCTTAAACAGTTGGCACTTAATAAATGTTGTTGATTGTCTTAGCTTTTTTTTGGTCTCTCTTCAGACCGTTTCAGTAGTGCACTGGCAGGGTATCTGAGCCAGTGTACTCCTCTGTGCCCTATAGAAGTTGATGTATTTTCTTTCCAGCGATTGATCATTTACCTAGTCAAAAGGCAAAAGCAATCTTGCACGTGTATAATAAAATTGTTAAAACTACTTTCTTGTTATCTGTCACCCGGTATGCAAGGAGACAGTTATTTACATTTTCAGTTGCTTTTTGTGAAACAAAGATCAAAGACCTCTTCTGCAGTTTCCTCCTCTACTTAAACCAGAGCTTCCTTCCTCTGTACTAAAAGCCTTGGTAACATGCATTAGTATTAGACTTTCTCACCCTGAGCGGCAGATAATAATTTTGCTGGGCCGAGATTACACGTGGCCACTTCATCTGCGGGTGCCCCTGTATTTCTGAATGGAAGCCCTTGCAACACATTTAGAGGTCTATGAAGAAGTATATTTTGTTTTTATTTCTTTCAGGGAGAAAGATTTTATGGGGGTGTGTCTCACTAATTTTCAGTCTTTTTCTGGTTATGGACGCTTCTGAGCATCTGATAAAAGCTTCAGGTGGGTGAGGCTTGGTAGCTCAGGACAGCCATGGTTCATTTCAGCACTTCTCTGAAAGTGATTCCCTTTCAACTGCTGTTTAAATAATATGTTAACAAGATGCCTCCTCAGGATAAGGAAAAGATAACAGTACAGGATTGACGGTCAGAGCAAGGGTGGGTCCTTCTACACATGATTAAAGCATCAGTGTTCAGACTGTTGGAGGTGGAAAGGAGATCAAGGGGGGCATTTGGTGACCCTCCCACAAAAGGCAAGCACCCCACTCTCAGGACATTCTGATGCCCCCAGAGCCCACTCAGGGGCTCTTAGGGGTCTGCAGGCCTCCGATTGGGAAGTTCTGCTCTCAGGCTTGATGGCAATTACTTTCTTGGGTCCAAGAAACCTGGAATAGGGGGGCGGCTGAAAGCATGAATTTCAGCTCATGCTTCCCAGGCGTGAGGCCCTGCCAGTCAAGTTGCTGCTGCTGCTGCTAAGTCGCGTCAGTCGTGTCCGACTCTGTGCGACCCCATAGACGGCAGCCCACCAGGCTCCCCTGTCCATGGGATTCTCCAGGCAAGAGTACTGGAGTGGGATGCCATTGCCTTCTCTAGCCAGTCAAATTACTTCACTTCTTTTAAGTCACTGTTTTCCCACTGAAAGTGGGAAGAAATAAAACCAGGCACACAGGAGGGTGGGAGGCCTAACAGGGATGCCGTGAATAAAGCACCTGCCACATTCAGCTGGTGGCTCTTCTTTTCTCTTTCTCCATCCATCTTTGGTTTCTTTTGTGGGGAGTTTTCTTCCCTAGGAGATAGATTTCACAGAGTAACAGAAATCACTAGCTGTACTGAGGCTGTTCTCAGAGCTCCAATGCCTTTGCAGAGGTTGGGAAATGGATGTCACTCTCTAACCCCCCACCCCACTTCCCCATCCTCCCCCCAGGACCCTGCCACCAAAGACACCCCTGGGGGCACTGCACCAAGACCAGAAAGGCAGTGGGGCCATCCTCAGAGGACCCTGAGGGGAGGAGGGAGGGAGCACAGTGCTCATTGACCAAAATGGAACCTCCCTCTCAGACAGTAACAACCATGGAGACCCTCTGATGGGGAAGGTAAGGCAGGACAGCGCCCCCTGAGGACTCCAGGACAGCTCTCCACAGTGGAGGGAAGGAAGGTCCCAGAAAGCTTGGAGAAGGCAGAGAGACAAACGTGGCCTGGGCCAAAGACTGGTCTTAAACCTGATGACTGCTCTGAGAGCAGGGCTTTGTCTTTCCCTTCCTTCTTTTCCTTCTCCTTTCCTTCAAGACCAAAAAACCCTATACCCCCAAACCTTAAATATTCCTGGCTTTGTTTGGTTTTCATTTTAAAGGGAATTAAAGGAGGAGAAGGGGGTGACAGCAGATGAGATAGTTGGATGGCATTACCGACTCAATGGACATGAGTTTGAGCACTCCAGGAGATAGTGAAGGATAGGGAAGCCTGGTGTGCTGCAGTCCATGGGGTCGCAAACAGTTAGACATGACTTAGCGACTGAGCAACAACAAAGGAGGAAGTGGTGGCATGGATCTTGAAAGATTAAATGAGTATGACCCTAATGCATGAACACTTTTATATCAATGTGAGGAGGAAATAAGGCGATTAGCAAAAGTGGAGTATAATTAGTAAGGAATGTGGATGAAAGGACCTTGTGAGTGTTCATTCAAGAAGGAGGAATGAAGTTCAGGTTTGTGGAGTTTGAGTGTTCATCAGAGAAATAAAAATATCTATCTGGGGGAGGAAATAGCAACCGACTCCAGTATTCTTGCCTGGAAAATCCCATGCACAGAGGAACCTGGTGGGCTACAGTTCATAGGATCAGAAAGAGTCAGACACAACTGAGTGAGCACAAACAAACAACAAAAATACCTAAAGACTTGTGGTCCTTTTGAGGTTCAGCAGAATGCTTCATCAATTGTTTCTCAAGGACGATTGCAAAGTATGGAACTGGCTTCCTTCTTGCAAAGTATTGACTGATTCTTCATCCATCAAATCCTTGAAACACTTCTTCCCTCTTTGAATTCTTTTTCTTCTACATCCTTTTTATTTCTTTCTTTCTTTCTTTTCTGGACTCTTTGTTGTGCTTTTGTAAAATAGATTTAGCCTCATAGTATGGACTGTTGAACATAGCACTGAACGATAACCTTATAACTCAGAATTGGTGTAAACTTATTTCTTATCTAGAACATTTTGAGTGGGAACCCAGGCATTAGGTTTATCAAGGTGGAAATCGAAGTCCTAGATCTGTGTGTTTTGGGATGTTCAGTTCAGTTGCTCAGTTGTGTCCAACTCTTTGCGACCACATGAATCGCAGCACGCCAGGCCTCCCTGTCCATCACCAACTCCCGGAGTTCACCCAAACTCATGTTCATCAAGTCGGTGATGCCATCCAGCCATCTCATCCTCTGTCGTCCCATTCTCCTCCTGCCCCCAATCCCTTCCAGCATCAGGGTCTTTTCCAATGAGTCAACTCTTCTCATGAGGTGACCAAACTATTGGAGTTTCAGCCTGAGCATCAGTCCTTCCAACGAACACCCAGGACTGGTCTCCTTTAGGATGGACTGGTTGGATCTCCTTGCAGTCCAAGGGACTCTCAAGAGTCTTCTCCAACACCACAGTTCAAAAGCATCAATTCTTTGGCACTCAGCTTTTTTCACAGTCCAACTCTCACATCTATACATGACCACTGGAAAAACCATAGCCTTGACTAGACGGACCTTTGTTGGCAAAGTAATATCTCTGTTTTTTTAATGTGCTACCTAGGTCGGTCATAACTTTCCTTCCAAGGAGTAAGCATCTTTTAATTTCATGGCTGCAATCACCATCTTCAGTGATTTTGGAGCACCAAAAATAAAGTCTGACACTGTTTCCACTGTTTCCCGGTCTATTTCCCATGAAGTTTTGGGATGTTACTTTCTACTTACCTGATAGAGTTTGATGACCCAGGGTTGGAGGGCAAGTGGGCAAACATGGGAATTTTTCAAATACTATTTATACATTTCTCAAATACTATTTATAAGATTGCAGATTACAACTTTCTGGGGAACAGTCTGACGATATGTATCAAAATTTGAAATATGTATACCTTTTGATCCTGCCATCCCACTCCTAAGAACTCATTTTTTTTTTCTAGGAATCCATTCTTAGGTAACAATTGGACACATGCAGAAATATGTTAGGCTCAAATGTATTCTTATGATACCCACTGCAATATTATATGTAACAGAAAAGAATTGGAAGCAGCCTAAATGATCATTAACCAAACCTAGTTCATGCATTGGAGAAGGAAATGACAACCCACTCCAGTATTCTTGCCTGGAGAATCCCAGAGATGGGGGAGCCTGGTGGGCAGTTAAATTAGTTATGAACCTTCTACTTGGTCAACTAGTGTTGAGCCATGACAGGAAGGAAAAAGACCTATATATTCACTTTGAAAGATACTCATAATATATTATTGAATTCCAAACTAATGTGTATGATACGTTTTAGGTAAGAGTAAAGGCATTGAGGCAAGGAGTAGACATGCTTGTTTGGCATTTAAAATTTGGAAAGAGGGAGGCGGGTGAAACCCTTGAAGGTGGTCAGAGGAACAAACTTCCAGTTATAAGATGAATACATTCTGGGGATGTGAAGTACACATCATGGTGCCTGTAGTTAATAATACTGTATTGTGTGTCTGAAAGTTGCTAAGAGACTAGATTTAAGAAGTTCCCACCATTAAAAAAAAATGCAACTGTGTGAGATGATGAATGTGTTGAGTAACCTTACTGTGGTAATCATCTTGTAATCTGCACATTTATGAAATCAGTATGTTGTACATCTTAATGTAGTACAATGTATATATCAATTATATATCAATAAAACTGAGGGAAAATTTTAGAAGGAAAGAACAAATGTTATCAGCGATTCTAACTGGGGAAAGATAGGGGAAAATGCTATGGTTTGGCACAGCAGCTTGAGCTAGAGTCTGTATTTGTTGTTGTTTGGTTGGTTTGTTTTTTAAATTACTTGTTATTTGAGCCAGGGTTTGAAAACAGGGATCTGGATTCATATATCATGGCCCTGCTCTTTCCTAGAATTGTGACTTTGACATTGTACTTAACCTCTGTTCCTCTGGGCCATGGAACTCATCATGGCTCTGACCTCATTTTGTGAGGATTAAAAATCAGATGAAAAAAAATGAAATACTTAGTTCAACACTTGGCACATAATATATAGTAAGTGTTAAGCCTACGGTAATTTTTATAAAGAAAATATGTTACTTCTTTCATTACAGAGAAAGGAAAGCTATTTCGTGGGAAGTGGTAGTTCGTTTTAGAAGCTTAAGTAATATTCTCAGGAACTAGAATGTAACCGCCAAAGGGGACAGATTTGTTAATAGGGCAGAGTAAGAACTTGTCAGCTTTGTGAAATCCGAATGTGAAAGAATATCAAAGGGCAGAGGGAACCTAAAAGCAAATGGGATAAAGTTCTGTAAGCACTAAATAGGATACAAATCTTTAAAGAGAAGTTAAAGTTAATTGGAACAATCTGTACTTGGAAAAAAAAACTATTCAATAAAAACCAGGATAAATACTTGTTTTGATTGTCACTATAATCTTTAGCTTCAATATTAAAAGGGGTTAAATATGTTGAAAGGATATTATATAAGGTAAAAAATGGTTGACAGTACTCCAGAAATTTTCCGTAACAATTGCATAAGAAGTGAGAGCTTTGTATTTGTCATTTTTCTCATTGATAATTAGTTCAAGGTTGAGAATTTAATTTGACTTTAAAGTTATTTAAAAGTTCCAAAGAAAATTATTTTCCACTTATTTTAAAAGTCCACTTAAAAAAAAAAATTAGCCATAGTCTCAAAGGATTTTCATGAAAACCTTAGAGACCATTGGAAGTCTCAGAGTGCTCAGCTTTTAAATTGTGCAAGGCTTGGAGCAAATGTCATCTGGATCAAGGTGAGGTTGGAAGGCAAGCGGAGAGCAGGGAGATCATCATGGCCAGACCTGCCAGGGTGCTGAGGCTTCCTGAAGGATCTCATAGTAGGCACAGGTTTTACCATTTTGTTTTATTCCTTACGTGTCCTACAATAGGGGAGGGTACATTTACTGAAGTTTGATACACTGTAGAATATGGTAGCTGCCTTATTAACCTGTGGTTGATTAATAGAATTCTCAGCACCTTTAATAACTTCATTAAAGTACAGACAGTGTATGCTATTTTTCTTTTTTCCCAGTCTTACTGAGATATAGTTGGTATCTAAGACTGTGTAAATTTAAGGTGTTCAGTGTACTGATTTTATATATGTATGCATTGCAAAATGATTGCCATGATAAGCTTAGATAATGCATTCATCATGTCACATAGGTATAATTTTTCCCCCTGTGGTGAAAACATTTAACATCCAATACAGTATGGTTAAATTTAGTCACCATGCTGTATATTACATCACCATGATTCATTCATCTTGTCACTGGAGATTTATACCCTTTGATTCAGTTCAGTTCAGTTTAGTCGCTCAGTCATGTCTGATCTCTGCGACCCCATGAATCGCAGCATGCCAGGCCTCCCTGTCCATCACCAACTCCCGGAGTTCACTCAGACTCATGTCCATCGAGTCAGTGATGCCATTCAGCCATCTCATTCTCTGTCGTCCCCTTCTCCTCCTGCCCCG
>NW_011494810.1:6861600-6862291 GCF_000754665.1 Bison bison bison
CAGCCATCTCATTCTCTGTCGTCCCCTTCTCCTCCTGCCCCGAATCCCTCCCAGCATCAGAGTCTTTTCCAATGAGTCAACTGTTTGCATGAGGTGGCCAAAGTACTGGAGTTTCAGCTTTAGCATCATTCCTTCCAAAGAAATCCCAGGGCTGATCTCCTTCAGAATGGACTGGTTGGATCTCCTTGCTGTCCAAGGGACTCTCAAGAGTCTTCTCCAACACCACAGTTCAAAAGCATCAATTCTTCGGTGCTCAGCTTTCTTCACAATCCAACTCTCACATCCATACATGACCACTGGAAAAACCATAGCCTTGAATAGACGGACCTTTGTTGGCAAAGTAATGTCTCTGCTTTTTAATATGCTATCTGGGTTGGTCATAACTTTTCTTCCAAGGAGTAAGCGTCTTTAATTTCATGGCTGCAGTCACAATATGCAGTGATTTTGGAGCCCCAAAAAATAAAGTCTGATACTGTTTCCACTGTTTCCCCATCTATTTCCCATGAAGTGATGGGACCAGATGCCATGATCTTCGTTTTCTGAATGTTGAGTTTTAAGCCAACTTTTTCACTCTCCACTTTCACCTTCATCAAGAGGCTTTTGAGTTCCTCTTCACTTTCTGCCATAAGGGTGGTGTCATCTGCATATCTGATGTTATTGATATTTCTCCCAGAAATCTTGATTCCAGCTT
>NW_011494810.1:6862397-6891595 GCF_000754665.1 Bison bison bison
TTTATTCAAAATATTTATCTTTTTATTTATGTTTTGATATTTTCATTCTCATTCAATAAATTCATCCATATTCTAAGGATATACAAATAATCATTTATTTTGTTTTCTGAAACTTTTTTTTTTAATTTTATTTAATTTTATTTTTTTTTCTAATTTTATTTTATTTTTAAACTTTACATAATTGTATTAGTTTTGCCAAATATCAAAATGCATGTCCAGTTCTAACTGTTGGCTTCCTGACCTGCATACAGATTTCTCAAGAGGCAGGTCAGGTGGTCTGGTATTCCCATCTCTGTCAGAATTTTCTACAGTTTATTGTGATCCACACAGTCAAAGGCTTTGGCATAGTCAATAAAGCAGAAATAGATGTTTTTCTGGAACTCGCTTGCTTTTTCCATGATCCAGTGGATGTTGGCAATTTGATCTCTGGTTCCTCTTCTTTTTCTAAAACTAGCTTGAACATCTGGAAATTCATGGTTCACGTATTGCTGAAGCCTGGCTTGGAGAATTTTGAGCATTACTTTACTAGTGTGTGAGATGAGTGCAATTGTGCGGTAGTTTGAGCATTCTTTGGCATTGCCTTTCTTTGAGATTGGAATGAAAACTGACCTTTTCCAGTCCTGTGACCACTGCTCAATTTTCCAAATTTGCTGGCATACTGAGTGCAGCACTTTCACAGCATCATCTTTCAGGATTAGAAATAGTTCCACTGGAATTCTGTCACCTCCACTAGCTTTGTTCATAGTGATGCTTTCTAAGGCCCACTTGACTTCACATTCCAGGATGTCTGGCTCTAGGTGAGTGATCACACCATCGTGATTATCTGGGTCGTGAAGATCTTTTTTGTACAGTTCTTCTGGGTATTCTTTCCATCTCTTCTTAATATCTTCTGCTTCTGTTAGGTCCATACCATTTCTGTCCTTTATCGAGCCCATCTTTGCATGAAATGTTGATTACCTGCACATAATTCCCTCCTCCATCCCCTCCCCTCTGTCTGCCACCAGTCTGCTCTTTCTTTCTGAGTTTGGGGTTTTTTTTGGATTCTGTGCATAAGTGATGTCATACAGTATTTGTCTTTCTCTGTCTGACTTATTTCACTAGCTTAATGCCCTTGAATTTCTTTCATACTGCTTCAAATGGCAGGATTTTCTTTTTTATGTTTGAATCATTTTGTTCACCCATTCATCCACTTAGATTTTGACTATTGTAGATAATGCTGCAAACATGGAGGTATAGAGAGCTCTTCAAGGTAATTTCATTTCCTTTGGGTATAGCTCAGAAGTGGATCATATAGTAGTTCTATTTTTAATTCTTTGAGAAACCTTCATACTGCTTTCTGTAGTGGCTGCCCCAGTTTATAGTCTGACCAACAGTGCACAAGGCTTCCCTTTTCTCCATATTCTGGCAGCAACATCTTGTCTTTTTGATGACAACCATTCTGACAGGTGGGAGGTAATCTTTCATTCTGGTTTTGATTTGCAATTTCCTGATGATTAGTGATATTGAGCATTTTTTCATGTACCTGTTGGCCATCTAAATATCTTCTTTAGAAAAATGTTTATTCGATTCCTTTGCCCATTTAAAACTCAGATTATTGTTTTTATTAAGTTGCAGGAGTTATGTATGTATATATGTTTGTATATGAATCAAACTTATCAGATATATAGTTTGCAAATAGCAGATATTTTCTTCTATTCCATATGTTATCTTTTCATTTTGTTGATCATTTCTTTTGCTGTGCAGAAGTTTTTAAATTTGACATTTAATTTTGCTATGTCAAAATTGTTTATTTTTGTTTATGTTGCTTGTGCTTTTGGTGTCATATCCATGAGATCATTTCTAAGGCCAATGTCAAGGAGATTTTATTTTATGGGTTTTTTTTTTATTTTCTAGGAGTTTAAAGTTTTAAATCTTACATTTAATCCATTTTGTGAATGGTGTTAGAGAGCAGTCCAGTTTTATTCTTTTGCATGTGATTATTCAATTTCCAGCACCATTTATTGGAGACATTGTCAAATTTAAAAGCTTTGTCATTGAATCTTTTTGGTGTTCTTGTCAAACATTAGTTGACTGTATGCATGAGTTCATTTCTGGGCTCTCTATTCTGTTCCGTTGCTCTATCTGTCTGTTTTTATGCCAATACCATACTGTTTTGATTACTATAGTTTTGTAATATATTTTGAAACCAGGAAGTGTGATGCCTCCAGCTTTGTTTTCTTTCTTAGGATTGCTTTGGCAATTTGGTGTGTGTGAGTGTGTGTGTGTGTGTGTGTGTGTGTGTGTCTGTGTGTATGTATTTCATATGAATTTTAGGACTGATCTTTCCTATTTCTATTTAAAAAAAGCCACTGAAATCTTTATAGTGATTGCATTGAATTTATAGATGGCTTTGAGTAATATGGACATTTTAACAGTTTTAATTCTTCCATTCTCTGAGTACAAGATATCTTGCTATTTATTTGTGTTTTTAATTTCTTTCATCAGTGACTTATAGTTTTCAGTGTAGAGTTCTCTCATTTCTTTGGTTAAGTTTATTTCTTAAGTTTATTTTTTTGATGCTATAATAAATGTTTTCTTAAATTCTGTTTTGTGTAGTTCATTGGTAGTGTTTAGAAATGCACGTGATTTTTGTATATTGACTGTTTATCCTGCAACTTTACTGAGTTTATTAGTTTGAACAGTTTTTCAGTGGAATCTTTAGGATTTTCTATATAAGGATCATGTTATCTACAAACAGAGACATGTATGCTTCTTTTAAATTTTGAGTTTGTATTTTATGAAGCAGCCTTAAGATGGAATGGTTTCACTTGGTACAAATAAATAGAACATGATCCTTGTGCTTAAGAGGTTTATACTCTGGGAAGACAAAAGCTAAAGCACATGAAACATTTTCATACATTTAGCTTAGTTTGTAAACTAAGTGCTAACTTGTATAACATTGGCTGATTAATTTTTCAACAAATACTAGAGTGCTTAGTATGTGCTAGGTATTTGTACATCAGGTTGGGGTTAAAGTCAAGAACAAAATTTTGTTTTTTACACTGTAGAATGTGTTGTTGTTGAGTTGCTAAGTTGTGTCCAACTCTTTGCGACTCCATGGAGTATAGCCCACTAGGCTTCTCTGAATATGGGATTTCCCAGGCAAGAATACTGGAGAGGGTTGCCATTTCCTTTTCCAAGGAATTCTTCCTGACCCAGGGATCAAACCTGTGTCTCCTGCATTGGCAGGAGATTATCAACCACTGAGCTACCAGGGGAGCCTGGACTGTAGAATAATTATTATTAATATATCCTAGAATAATAAAAATTACTCCACACTGTTGAAAAATTTGGTCAAGTGCAATTAGCAGATACTTTAGTGGAGGCAGTGTAGCCTAGTGATTAAGAATGGCTTATGTCTGCTTTGTTCATCCATTAATCTCTAGCAAGTGGGACAGGAACTGTTTCATAGTAACCATTCATTAATAGCTATGGATTGAATTAATGCTCATAGCAATAGTCCATGCCCTTTGGGAATTTACAAACTAGTGGTAAAAGCAGTTTTTCCCAGGAGATATATCCTGTAGGATTTTTCTTTTTTCTTTCTCTCTCTCATGAACACAAGCAGGTTTCTTTGATGACTACTAGGTTGAAGCAAGTGACCTAACTCTGTTCTGCAGGATTTCTCATGTTCATTCCTTAAGAGGGTGCTGGCTGTTGCACACAGCGTTTACTAAATTCATTTGAACATGAGCATGTATGGTCCTGGCATCTTTGGGAGATGTGGCTTATGTGCGTGCTCAGTCACTCAGTGGTGTCCTACTCTTTGCGACCCTATAGACTGTAGCCTGCCAGGCTCCTCTGTCCATGGGATTTTCCAGGCAAGCATACTGGAGGAGATTGCTGCTTCCTCCTGTAGGGGATCTTCCCATCCCAGGGATCAGATGCATCTCTGCATCTCCTGCATTGCAGGTGGATTCTTTACTGCTGAGCCATCCAGGAAGCCCCTGGGAGAGGTGGATTTGGCCATAAAAGTCCTAGGAGGTTTAGAGAAGGAACAATGCCAGGAGTACAGGGAACTTAGCTCTTATACTGTCTGGTCTGTCTCCACACCCAAAACAGTGCTTGAAGCTGCTTAATAAATTTTGAGAGAGGAAGAAGAGTACGCCACATCCAAAGATGGGAGTGTCTCAGTAAGGTAGTTTTGCCTTAGACATCTATCCTGATATCTGTCTATGAATAGATGAATACAATAAAGGATTCGAAGTGAGGCAAGTGGGTCTTGATTCAGACATGGAGAATGGCACTCAGTGCCAGGTCACAAAGGTTGGTATCACAGAGAGTGTTTTGGGGAGGTGCTGGAAGTTGGTCCAACTTAGAATTTTCATTTTTTAATTTTAGTTTTTGAAATATTTATTGGTTTGGCTGCTCCAGGTCTTAGTTGTAGCATGTGAGATACAGTTCCCTGACCAAGGATCAAACCCGGGCCCCCTGCATAGGGAGCACCAGTCCTAGCCACTGGACCACCAGGGAAGTCCCTAGAGTTTTAAGATTTTGTACTGAGAAATATTGAGGAGAATTCTGGATGGTAGAAGCCTTCAGAGGTGTGCAGAAGAGTTGAGGGTATCTCAAAGAGGGAACTCTTGCACATTTTTTAGCAGAAGAGAGAAAACTTGAAAGTAGCACTGAAAGATTTGACATCTGTATGCAAGATGGGTTGCAGTTATGTGAGCTGGTGTAAGCCAGTTCAGAGGCACTTGCAAATCCAAGAGTGAGAAATGAGAGAATCTTAGCACGAACAATAGAGGTTTAGGGAGAGACTTGAAAGAAGAATCAGTAAGCATGCTGAGTGTGAGGAGTCAAAGCTGAACTCCAGGATTAATTCAAGGCAAGTTCAAAGATATGTACAATGTCCTGTGATCTTGTTGATGCAGTCTGGCATGAAACTGGATATCACACATCCTTTCTATATCTGGGAAATTTTCTCCTATCCTAGGATTTCTAACCCAAATCAATGAGAACTTGAAACATTAATAGTTGGTGGAGTTTAAGTCCAAGTTCAAGAACCATGGGAGGCAGGATTATGTGGTGGTTAAGACCAGGGGCTTTGATGCCCCAGAGAAATGTATCCAAGTCCTGGCTTGGCTTTGGATAAGTTTCTTAAACTGCATAAGCCTCAATAAATTTTTCTACCAAATGGAGACAGTACTAGCATCTCCTTTAAAGTACTGTCAGGAGTCAGTGAGATAATGCATATACAGTTCTTAGCAAAGTACTGTACACATCATAAATACTCAATACAAATTGCTGGTTAGTGTCCTTGCTGAACTGGCAGAAGAATCACTTTATGTTTGTATGCATGTGTCTACTTGCTGTTCTTCCAACTTAAAGAACAGAAGTCCGTCTGTCAGCCCAGCTGATAGGTTGGCACATGGTTGGCCGGAAAGCCACAGCCAGAGACCAGGCAGTTAGGGGAACAGTGCCTTCTGGGGGAGTGCCATGCCATTCTCTGCAAAAGTTGGAACTAAGCCTAGAGTTGAACATAGTGAGGCTGGCAGAGGATGAAGAGGTATAAGGGAGGAAGAGAAGACTTGGGGTTGTTTGTAGCCATGAAGCTTTTGTGCAGGGCTCCAACTTTGCTGTCCCCTCCAGGTAGGTCCCTGGTAATGTCATCTATTACAAGCATGATCCCACCGGAAAGGGCTTGATTTCAGTTCTCATGTGGGTTCTCTGAGTGTCTTTCCAGCCCACAGATTGCTTGTGTATTGTTTTTAAGGAACTCTGCATTTCTCCAAGGCCAGTTTAGTGGTGCTCATAAAGAGATGGCAACTCCAGAGTGTCTTCATTGTACAGCTGGTGTTTTCACCCTGTGAGGACATAGTTCTGTATTTCCTGTCTATGAAGCTTGGTTTCTAAATCACCCCATCTGTGTATGAAGATACAGCATTAAGATTCAAGCAAGTCTTTTTGCTCTTGTTCCTGTCCAATCAAAATGGAAAAGAAGTTGTCAGATCAGGACTACAGTCACCCTTTTTCTATTTCCTCTACTGGTTTACTATAATTGTATAGATTTTAATACCAACATAAAAAAATACTCTAATTTGGAGGAAGCTTCCCTGGTGGCTCAGAGGGCAAAGAGTTTGCCTGTAGCGTGGGAGACCCAGGTTCGATCCCTGGGTCAGGAAGATCCCATGGAGAAGGAAATGGCAGCCCACTCTAGTATTCTTGCCTGGAAAACCCCCTGGGTGGAGAAGCCTGGCAGGCTGCAGTCCATGGGGTCGCAAAGAGTAGGACACTACTGAGCAACTTCACAATAGTGCATCACTCTGCATTTTTGTGTTGCCTTAAATTGGTTCAATGACTTCCTTGCTATCACTGATAACTCTAGGGCAGATATCCTTACACTTGGCTGCATAATTTAGAATCTCTTGGCTTTTAAAAATTCAGATGCTCACCACTCAGCCCAAATGAATTAAATCAAAATCTCATGTGGGGATGGGGGTGGGGGCAGGTGGGTGGGACTTGCAATCAGTATTTTTCAAAAGTCCTCAGGTCCTTCCAGAACCAGTGCTCTAGAACAGTGTCTCTCAACCAGGGACAGTTTTGTGCCCCTCTTCCCCCTCCCAAGGATCATTAGCAATGTCTGGATACACTTTTGATTGCCACAACCAGAGGAGGGGTCTGCTTCCTGGTACCTACTGGGTACAAACCAGAGGCGCAGCTAAACAACCTGCAGTTCACAGACAGCTCTACCATAACAAAAACCATCACGCAGAAAATGTCAGTTGTACTGAGGTTGGGAAGCAGCGCTCGAGAATAATCAGGCTTAAGAAATGAGATACGTCAGAGCAGTGGGTAGGGCCATTGAGATGAAAGCCTAGCATGAAGAAGTTTACATTTTTGGCCTCCCAGCAAAATGAGGGGAAGGGAGTGGCTTAGCAAATGCCTCTGCTGTGCCTGCCGTCACAGGGGTCTGATGGTGTGTTCCTGGCCTGTTCTTGGAGCTAGAGCATCTCCTGGGTCTGATTTTTTGGACAGGCTGTCTTGTGGTTCTCTAAGTTTATTGCATTTGAATGGCTTGGAAGAAAACTGAAGTTAGGAAAATTAAACCTATGTAGATTAGCCCAAATCAATAATTTTTAACTAAGCTTTTGAATTGGTTGTTTTTTATATATAAAGTTTTCTAAAATCAGAGAGTGAATCATTTGAAAGTGATTATACATGGGCCATGAGAAATATGATTTTATGTGCTGTAGAGTTTTATTTTCTCTTCTTTCCTTTTGATTGGATATGAGGAAGGTAGGAAAGGCACTTTTAATTTTAGTGCAGTTATCGTTTGCTCTAATTCTGAGACACTCAGAAATACTTTTCTAGCAGTTTCTTTCATCTATATTTATTATATTGTATAATTAATTTAATGAACTTTATCTCCCTCTGCACATACCCAGTTTTCCAGAGCATAACACACATAAAAGATATTTGCCATAAACAAGTTGAATTTTCCTGGGTACACTTGTCAAATTTAATTCAAGTGGTGAAATTCAATATTAAATATAATATACTGAATATACTCAAAACTGTGTTTCTAAAAACCTATGAAAATGATAGTTAAAGCTCTTGAAGTAGCTCTGAATTCATTGATCCTTATGCAAGTGGTTGACTACCAATTTTTAAAAAATTTTTGTCTCTTTACGGAGATTTCAAGAGATTTTAAGTAGTACCTTTAGTGTTCTACATCAGCCTTCTGTACTAAAGTTAAATTCATGTTTATGAATCTGGGGTTATGTCTGTAATAGTTTTTCAGTTTTTCTCTTCTTTGGGGTTGAGGGGCCCTTTTACTCCACGTAATGCAATCTATTCATTTACTAAACATTTCAGGGCCTACTATACATTAATAACTAAAATAACTTTAAAATTGTTCCAGTCTAGTTTATTGCAATTTGAGGCATTATGCCAATACTCTTGTGTGCTGGGTCTGCTGGGTCCCTTTTATACCTAGTGGTTGGAATGTTTTAAATTAAGACTAGAAGAATAACAACTCATGTAATATTTGGCATGAATACTCCAAATGTCTTTGTTGAAATCCCATATCCTGTTTCTTCATTGAGTTTCAGCAATAACTCCATAATCCAAGGGATACTTTAATTTTAATCTAAACCTTTTTTTTTTTTGTAGCTATGGTTTTAAATTAATTTATAATTGTATTTTTTAAATTTTATTTTATTTTTAAACTTTACATAATTGTATTAGTTTTGCCAAATATCAAAATGAATCCACCACAGGTATACATGTGTTCCCCATCCTGAACCCTCCTTCCTCCTCCCTCCCCATACTATCCCTCTGGGTTGTCCAAGTACTCTTTGGATAGCTAAACATTTATGTTTTTCTTCTGACTTTGGAGTTCTATTGAATGAAGTCTGTAAAAATTAATCCAAATTTATAGTATAGAACTTACTAAAAACTGGACTGCCATGAGAATCATGACAAGGCGCTTAATGACAGTTGTATTTAATAGTAAATGGACCGTATTCTGCTGAGAGTCAGAGTGTGCATATGTGGTGGATGTGTGTGTTGAGGGGAGGTTGTGTCCTGGGATTGGGGGACAGGATACGTTGGAGAATTAAATTAGTGCTTAAGGATTGACTGGATCAAGCCAAACCTAGAAGGAGAACACCGAGAGCCATGCTGGTTTCTTGGAAACCAGGGCTGTTGTGCGTAATTTGTATATCCATGGGTGTAACTTTTACCGCAGTATGTTTGCCTACAAGTTCATCATATTAAAGGACAACTGGGTTGATTGGTAGCCCCTGTCTAGATATTTCCTAAAATGGGGACCTGTTTGTCAATACATATAAAAAGAATTGATTTGGTTTGGGAGTATGGGAATAAGAGAGTGGAGCAAGAATTAGTCGTTTCCCAATGTTTGAAAGACATAGAAGAGGAATTAGACATGTTCTTTGTGTCCTGAACATATGGAACCAGAACCAGTGGATTGACACACAGGAAAATAGCTTCTGGCTCAGTTCAGGGAGTATCCAAAAATATCATGAACCGTGGAGTTGTGAGGTGTAAGATGGTTAAGTGAAGAGGTATAGAAAGTCCCTTTCAATGGAGGTTGTGAGGAAGACCACGAATGGGAAGGGAAACAGGGGATTTCAGCTGTGGATTAGTAGAGGACTTTGGATAGGATGATCTTTAAGTCCCACTGCTGTCTAGCCATTCTGTGATTTTTAGGACATATTACCTCCCCTGAGTAATGAAAAATGAAGACACTTGGCATTTGAAGGGGAATTTCAGATTCAGGGTCCTATTATTAATGGCTTTTTCTCTCTACCTCATGCAAGTCCTCCTGCAACTAACCCCCTCTTGTACAACATCCTTTTCTTTCTCCATGTGGGAACAATCCTCATCAGTATCAGAATATGCCTTTTTGTCACTCATCTTAAAAAGCAGATGAAAGCCAATGATGCAGAGAAGAAGGCACTTGTGCCAAAAATGTTAGCACATTGAGACTCAGAAAAACAAATGAAACGAAACTTCCTTAATCTGAAGTAACCTTCTAACTCTCACCCTACTTCTCTGCTCTGGGTTCCAGTGGAACTTTCCCATGGAAGTATCTCCGCACGTGATCTCCCCTTCTTACTGCCCTCTTCACCGTTCCCCTCCTCCAAAACTGCTTCTGTTAAGGTCAGCAGAGACCTCTATTTTTTTTGGCAGAGGGTAGATCACACCACAAGGATTATGGGGTCTTAGTTCCCCCAACCAGGGATGTATCCCACGTCCCCTGCATTGGAAATGCAAAGTCTTAACCACTGGACTACCAGGGAAGTTCCAGAAACCTCTGTTTTAATGAACCCTGTGGCCACTTCTCCATCCCCTCCACCCTCAGGCTCAACAGATTCAGCATCCTTCATCCCTCCCCCTGTCTAGAAAGTGTTCTAGGAACTTGGCTTCCAGGGCATCACAACCACCTTTTCTCCTACCTCCTTAACTCCTCCTTCCAAGGACCTTTTCTGTCCTCACACTCTCTGGGCAGTGCTTCTTTACCTGACGTGGGTAGAAAAGTGAAGGAGGGTCCAGGTCTCACACAAGTCTGATTAACTTAGAATTTCGGGGGAAGACTCATGGGCATCATTTTTTAAAATTAATTTTATTGAAATATAGTTGATTTTACAATATTGTATTCATTTCAGCACAGTAATTCAGTTTGGATTCTGAATCACTGCATGTTTGGAAGAGAAATTAACAGGACTGGCTGTTGGACTAGCTGTGGAACGATGAGGGGTCAAGATGCCACCTAAGCTTTTAGCCTGAAAGCTCAGTATACAAATATGCTGACAGAGAAGGACAAAGCCAGGGGAGGAGAAAGTTTGGGTTAGAAGAATGGCTGTGGAATCAAGCCATTTTTTGGATTCTTTTCCATTATGCATTATTATAAGATATTGAATATACTTCCCTGTACTATTCAATAGGTCCTTGTTAGTTATCTCTTATATATTTTGTTGTGCAGTTAGTTGCCCAGCCACGTCTAACACTTTGTGACCCTATGGACTGCAGCACCCCAGGCTTCCCTGTCCTTCACCATCTCCTAGAGCTTGCTCAAACTCTTGTCCATTGAATCAGTGATGCCATGCAACCATCTCATCCTCTGTCATCCCCTTCTCCTCATGCCCTCAATCTTTCCCAGCATCAGGGTCTTTTCCATTGAGTCAGCTCTTCTCATCACGTGGCCAGAGTATTGGAGCTTCAACTTCAGCATCAGTCCTTCCAATGAATATTGAGGGTTGGTTTTCTTTACAATTGACTGGTTTGATCTCCTTGCTGTCCAAAGGACTCTTAAAGAGTTTGCCGGCACCACAGTTCAAAGGCATCAATTCTTTGGCATTCAGCCTTATTTATTGTCCAGATCTCTTATCTGTACCTGACTACTGGAAAAATCATATCTTTGACTCTGTGGACCTTTGCTGGCAAAGTAATGTCTCTACTTTTTAATACGCTGTCTTGGTTTGTCATAGCTTTTCTTCCAAGGAGCAAGCGTCTTTTAATTTCATGGCTGCAGTCACCATCCACAGTGATTTTGGAGCCCAAGAAAATAAAGTCTGTCACTGTTTCCATTGTTTCCCCATCTATTTGCCATGAAGTGATGGGACTGGATGCCATGATCTTTGTTTTTTGAATGTTGAGTTTTAAGCCAGCTTTTTCACTCTTCTCTTTCACCTTCATTGAGAGGCTCTTTAATTCCTCGTCACTTTCTGCCATAAGGGTGGTGTCATCTGCATATCTGAGGTGATTGATATTTCTCCCAGCAATCTTGATTCCAGCTTCTGCCTCTTCCAGCCCATCATTGTGCATGATGTACTCTGCATGTATGTTAAATAAGCAGGGTGACAATATTCAGCCTTGATGTACTCCTTTCCCATTTTGGAACCAGTCTGTTGTTCCTTGTCTGGTTCTAACTATTGCTTCTTGATTTGCATGCAGGTTTTGCAGGAGGCAGGTAAGGTGGTCTGGTATTCCCATCTCTTGAAGAATTTCCCACAGTTTGCTGTGACCTACACAGTCAAAGGCTTTAACATAGTCCATGAAGCAGAAATAGATGTTTTTCTGGAACTCTCTTGCTTTTTCAATGATCCAGCAGATGTTGGCAATTTGATCTCTGGTTCCTCTGCCTTTTCTAAACATCTGGAAGTTCTCAGTTCACATACTGTTGAAGTGTAGCTTGAAGGATTTTGAGCATTACTTTGCTAGCATGTGAAATAAGTGCAATTGTGTGGTAGTTTGAATATTCTTTGGCATTGCCCTTCTTTGGGATTTTGGGATGAAAAGTATATAGTAGTGGGTATACTTTAATTCCAAACTCCTGATTTATCCCTGCCCCTCCTTTCCTCTTTGATAACCATAAGTTTGTTCTCATAAGTCTGTGAATCTATTCCTGTTTTATAAGTTCATTTGTATCATTTTAAAAGTTCCACATATAAGTGATATTGTATGAAATTTGTCTTTTCTATGTCTGACTTCACTTAGTATGATAAACTCTAAGTCCATCCACATTGCTTTAAATGGTATTATTTCATTCTTTTTTATGGCTGAGTAATATTCCATTGTATATATGTGCCACATTGTCTTTCTAGGAATAGACATCTTGATTCCACGGCCATTCTTCTAACCCAAACCTTCTCCTCCCCTGGCTTTGTCCTTCTCTGTCGGCATATTTGTATACTGAGCTTTCAGGCTAAAAGCTTAGGTGGCATCTTGACCCCTCATCATTCCACAGCTAGTGCAACAGCCAGTCCTGTTCGTTTCTCTTCCAAACATGCGTATCTCACCTCTTTCCCCTTCCTCTCCACCACTGTTTCTCATCTTGATGGCCTCAGTGGCCTCCAATGCCTCCTATGCTCTTGCCGCACCCCTCGCCCCCCTCTACTTCTCTGGTCATCTGAGTACTCTCAGAAAACCCAGCAGACTGTGTCACCGCCTTGCTCTAAACCCTCCTGTGTCTTCCCATCACAACCAGTGAAGGCCACCCTCCTTGCCCTGAGCTGTGGGCTTCCTGACCTGGCCCCTGGCCCAACTCTCCCATGTCATCTCTTACCACCCCCACTCCTCCTCTCCCATTGGCCCACATTCCCTTGCTGCTTCCTCAGACTTTCCAAACTTGATCCTGCCTCAGAGCCCTTGCACCCACCCTTCCCTCTGCCTGGAAGGCTCTCCCCTTAGCCTGTTCCTTATCTCTTTCCCCCACTCTTCTCAGTTTTCTGCTCAGGCACCACCCCATCCAAAATGCTCCTCTCTCCCAGTCATTCTTCCCCTTGATTCTTGTTTGTTTTTCCCTTCCACAGGGAAGGAAAAACTTTTGTCTGCTTGAAATCCTGTTTTTCTGCCTAGGGTTTTGTCACCGCTCTATGCCCAGCACTGTAGGCAGTGCCTGTACATAGCAGATGACCAGTAAATACTTTGGACAGAACAACAGAATGCCACTTATGTAACTTCATGTTTTGTGACTTCTATGGCCTTTGGCCCCTTTTCCAGCCCCTGATCAGATCACACTGGCTTATGTCCAGAATCTCCTGACCTGTTTATCTCAGAACCTTCTTTCTTCTGCTTCCTCCTGTTTAGCCCCTGCCTGCTCACAGCCAACTCCAGAAATATCAAGGGTGGGGAAGAAGTGGAGCAGCATCTGGGATTTCGATGGTGGGTGCACAGCCACCATTCACTTCCTTCTTGACTGCTCAGTGCAAATCCCTACTGCTCTTGTTTTCTTCTTCTTTTTTTTAATTGGAGGATAATTGCTTCACAGTGTTGTGGTGGTCTCTACCATACATCAACACGAATCATTCATGTTATATATACAAAGTGAAGTAAGTCAGAAAGAGAAAAGAAAATATCACATATTAATGCATATATATGGAATCTAGAAAATTAATACTGATGAACCTATTTACAGAGAAGAAATGGAGATGCAGGCATAGAGAATGTTCTGATGGACCCACTTATCCTGTTTTCTATACGCAGTCCTCTCCTTGACAATCCACCCTCCTGATTTCTTTCTTTTCTGTCTCTATCCCTTCTCAGTCTCCACTGCAGGCTCCTTCCTCTTCTTTGTCCATCCCTTAAATGTCAGTACTTCTTAGGGCTTTGTCTGGGTCCTCTGAAGTCCTGTCTTTTTTTTTTTTTTTTTTGGCCATGCCATGCAGCATGTGAGACCTTAGTTCCCCAACGAGGAATTGAACCCATGCCCCCTGCAGTGGAAGCATGGGGTTTTGACCAGTGGACCACCAGGGAAGTCCCTCTGTGCCCTGCCTAGTCCACTCTTTCCCTTGATGACCCCACCCATTCCTGGGATATCAGAATCTCTACGTGGTAATGACCGTCAAAGGTATATTTCAAGCCTAGCCTAGACTTGTCTGTCCAGTTGTAAAGTGTTTATCAATACTTAGACATCTCACAGGCAACTCAAATGTGATGGGAAGTCAACTGAACTTACCTACTCTTTGCATTTTCCCCTCAGTAGTGATCTAACTGACTATCCAGAAGCCTGGAAGGCATCCTCCTTTACGTCAGTCAGTTGCCAATATTACCGGTTCTCCCACTCAATAGCTGTAGAATCTGTGTGCTGCCTGTCCCAGCCTACTGCCACCACCTGAGATCAGGGTGTCACTATCATCTCTTACCTAGATTCCTTCAAGAACACTTGACATGCCACATGCCCCCAACTCCGCCTCTGCACCAGTCTGACTTCCTGTGCTCTTATTGGTCTTTACAAAATAGCCACCTGGTTGTGCATCCCCTGCTTAATTAAGATGCCTAATTAGAGTTTTGAGAAAGTCTAAATTTTTACATAGGTCTTATAAGATCCTTAATAGCCTGTTCTCAAACTGATCGTGGCTGTTAGAATATCTTGGAAGTAATTGTCTCCTTTCCTTCCTCCCGTCCTTCTGCCCATCCCCTCTCCCAGTCCTTCATTTACCTCCTCTGGCCCCTTTGTTTATTACTTATTCTAAGGGCTACTGGGAGCACAGGAAGGCCTCAATAAATATGTGTTGAATGAATATGGGAAGACAGAGGCCCTGGATAGTAACTGTCAGTGTCCTCAATCTCTGATTTAATTTGTCTTAAAATTTTTAAGGTTTCCAGAGTAAAAAAAAAAAATCTACTTTCATGTACAATCCCATGTATATAGTTCCTTCAGCTCTGTGGCTTCCAGGGGATTATTAAAAACAGAACTAAAAGAAATATGTGGAATTCTGCTAGCAAATCATTTTCAACGTATGCTCTTTGAGTGGCCGTTAAGTGCTGAGCTTAGAAGGCTACCAAACAGGACAGGGAACCAAACCACCTCTGTGACCCAGGGGCCAGCAGCAGGGCACGCTGGCTGAATGGGCCTCTGCAGTGAACGTTTTTCACCTTGGGCACTCATAAGCTGGCATCAGAATACCTGAGACTTGTTGGGACTTGTCTGAATCATTTATTACATTTTCAAACCTGTTTGGGAAGAAAGCCTACACACCACAGTGTGTTCGGGGGCTTGCACAGTAAATCTTATTTAAGAGACAAAAACGTAATCATATTTAACCTGTAATAATGTAAGTGAGAGTGTTTGACTCAGTTGTAATGAATCTAAAGAAGAATGGGGAAAGGCTTTTCCCTTAGAAGGTCCAGATTGGCATTTCAGACTTCAGCCCCAGGGCTGGGTGCTGCCGGGCGAGGTTTCCAATCTCCATCCCGTCGGAGCACCTATCTCCAGCTTCTTCGCTGTGAGGACCCGAGGGGCCTGACAGTCAGTACTGAGTCAGTGGAATCATCGAGAAACGAATGACCCACTTCCTGCCTGAAGTTCTAGGGAGTTTTGTTTTGTTGTTTTGTTTTTCTGTTTTGCTCTGAAGATTCCCTAAAAAGACAGAAGGCTGCCCCGGCCATCTGTTGATCAGCAGCCTTTGTTATTTATAGGGAATCCACTCTGCTATACCTTCTTGTTACCAACAGGTGTGGGTGTTTTTGTTGAATAATTTTATTTATGTATTTATGGCTGTGCTGGGTCTTCACTGCTGCACTGATTTTTCTCTAGTTGTGGTGTGCCGGCTTCTCATTGCAGTGACTTCTCTTGTGCAGCACAGGGGGTGCACAGGCTTGTTAGTTGTGGCACGCAGGCTCAGTAGTTGAGGCTTCTGGACTCTAGAGCTGAGGCTCAGTAGTTGTGGCACATGGGCTTCGTCACTCCACGACATGTGGGATCTCCCTAGATCAGGGATTGAACCTGTGTCTCCTGTATCGGCAGGTGGATTCTTTACCACTGAGCCGCTAGGGACGCCTCACTAACAGGTTTTTGAAAACCTTTTCCCCCTTATAACAAAAGCATCACATGGGAGTGTAGTATATTTATCAATTATAATTTGACCAAAAAGTGAAAAATAACAACCAAAAAAGTTACTCTTTAACTTCAGCACTCAGAAGAAAATATTTTGTGACTATAACTCTCAGCTGGTTTCTGTATGCCTATAGTTTTCTCTATAAAAATTGTATAGTAGTTCATATGATTTCTTTTATATGTTGCTTTGTAGCCTTTGTGAATAGTTCACATGTTATTAGTTACTCTCTAAAGTCATTTTTAAAGACCGTATTATGTGCCATTATATAGCTATGCCGTCATTCACTTCACCAATCTCCCGTTTGGATAAGTGAACTGTTTTTAATCTTTACCACTGTCATAACACCACACAACTGCCTTGCTTTTAGCAGCTGTCCACACTTGTCTCTGTTTCACTGGATGTGTTCCTGGAAGTGGTTCAAAGGACATGTGGAGTCTGAAGGTTTTGATCTTTATTGCCACTTTGCCTTCCAGACATTTGCCCTGCTCTCCATTTCCACCACGTAACAGAAACTTCTGACCATGTTCTATGTGGCCTTACCTCTGTGGGCCTTTCCCCGACTCCCAGCAACTTGTTCCTTGTGCATCCAGCACTGATGCCACCCTGGCCCCCTCTCCTCTCCTCTCCCTGGCGTGGCCAGGCTTGTCCTGTCTCAGGTTGGAGTGCCTGTCTTCTTGCTGCTTTTCCTGTTGTTCTTCTGGCGCTTGGCCTCCGAGGCCACCTCTGCCAGCGCAGTCTCCATCAGAACGCCCTGTTCATTTCCATCCCAGCACCTCTTGAAATCTGCCCTTTAGTTATTCACGTGTTTACTTGATTGCCACATCTTCCTCCCACTGAATGTCAGTTCTTGTGTTTTATTTCCCACAATGAGCCCAGCACCTACGTCGGTACCTGACGTTCAGTAGGTTCTGGATAAATGCGAGTTGATTTTCTTGAATGAATGAAGCAATCTCCTTGTCACCTAGAAATGTGCAGTGTCGTGGGATGATGAGACGTTTATAACAGTGCCTCTCCCTTTGAGCAAAATGGGCTAAAGATTGTAAGGAAGCTTCCAAGTCGCATAGGGAGATAGAGGAAGAGGAGCTGGCTTGAGGCATCGTAACGGGCTTCCTGGTGGCTCAGTGGTAACAAATCCACCTGCAATACAGGAGATGCAGGTTCAATCCCTGGGTTGGGAAGATCCTCTGGAGGAGGAGATGGCAACTCATTCCAGTATTCTTGCCTGGGAAATCCCATGGACAGAGGAGCCTCGCAAGCTACAGTCAATGGAGTCACAAAGACTTAGACCCGACTTAGCAACTAAACAACAGCAACATAGCCATCACAATGGCCTTGTGTGACTGAGCCTTGGGAGACTGGCAGTAGTTTGTAGCTGATGATGGTGGAATGGACCCCAGAGGCCAAGGAAAGGGGGTGAACAGGGGCCCAGAAGTAGAACAGTGCTAGGCTGATGAGGGCACGGCTAGGGAGCATCTTGAATCCTTTGCTAACAGTGTGGACTCTGATCCATGAGCAGCTGGGAAGTGCTGCACATTCCCCATCGGAGAATGACGTGGTAAAGTGAAGATTTTCAACTCAATTCTAGGTACAGATGATGATGTGCTTTGAAAAGATGTGCCAAGAGGGCAAGTGAGTGAAAAGAGCAGGAAGCTGAGGCCTGAGATAGGATGGGGCTTTGGGGTTGAAACAAAGGAAGGCAGAGGCACTCTGCAAGGGTGGGGAGTTGTGAGAGCTTGGTGGCTGGAAGGGGGAGAGGGAGATCCAAGATGACACTAAGGCTTCAAGTCTGAATGGCTGGTGGGAAGATGAGATATGCAGTGCAGAAGAGAAGCTCTTTGGGGATGAGTCATATGAATTTGCAGCAGCATATGAATTTAGGTCTAGCCCATCCTTTTACTGTATCAGGGAGCATTTTCTGGATGAAACTAGCCCACATGCCCTCCTTTGTCCTGAAAGACTTTGGGTGATGAGAGGCTAGAGGTGGGGAGACAGAAATGTAGCACAGGATAGGAAATTCTGGGCTCCTTATCTGGAAGAATAGGACCACTTAGTGGGACGGGAATACAGGGCTCTCACATCTCTCCAGGGGTGAGAGGTGTGTGCTCGGCAATGTCTGCTCCCCAGTCACCATGTGGCAAGAGCTTGTTTGATGTCAGCCTGCCATTCAGGCTGTGAGACTGAGGAGGATGGGGCAGAAGACAAGTGATGATTGCTGTCTGCCTGAGTGCGGGGCTCTGGTTACCAATGGGATAAGGCCCCGAACTGGGTGATCATCCTTCCCCTGCAAATGGTCAAAACTGGTGTGTGTATGTTTTTCCTGGGGGCCGAAAATCAAGGAGAAACTTTACTCAAGACAGGGTGTAATTCCTGATGGCTCGCTAAACTGAAACATTTCTGAAAGCTGGGTTTTTTCTTTTAATATAGGTTTCAAAATAGCCACGTGGGTAAAACTACAAAATGACAAAGCTCACTGTTGTCTAAAGGGGGACAGAAAGTAGAACTGCTTTCATGGTCTTCTCTGGAAAGCTGTCTTTTTAAAAAAACATCTTCTGCCACCTTGAATGCACAGGTTTTAACAAAATCCAAAGGAGAATGCGAGAAGCACAGATGGAAAGACAGCAGAACTTGGTAAATGAGAGATTGTCCAAAGCAAGAGAGGAATCAGCGATGACTGGGGGATGATGGGATCCATAGAGGTTAAAACAGAGAGGAAAATGATCAAGTTTGGTGACAGAAGGAGATGAGGAATTCAAATTGGGAAATACCGTGTGTTGCATATTCACAAGAAATTCTAGAAATTTATAGAGAAATTTACTCTACCATTGGAGAGTTTTTCTTGGCAAATTTAGAGTTTAATTAGTTGAGTATTTTATCATGAGGGCTCATGTTCAGTTTCACATGAAGGTTTGCAATGCAAGAATGCTATAAAATGTCAAGACTCTGTTTATACTCAGCTCAGCAGAAAATAAACCAGGTTCAAGTGCCAGCATATTTATTGCAACAGGCACTCAGTGTTTCTGTGCTTCGTAAAGGCTGATTTAATGTTTTCGTTGGTGGTGTGAGTGTGAAGAGAGATTTGAGCGTCCTAGGACAGCAGACAGAAATGCTCATTCTAGAGTGCTGCGATCTGGCTGCTGGCATCACTGTACTGCAGCTAGCAGTGAGTTGTTTATTTATTCATTTGTTTGCCTGCTTCTGAGTAACATTTTATAAAACTTATACTTGAAACTTAGAAATACTATGTGATAGAAAAACCTGCCTTCCCACACTTCTTTTTTATGCGGCCCCTTGTGGGGAGTCAGTGTGAGGTTGGACTTGAGAAATCTGCCCCCCAACCCTCCTGCCCTGTCCCTGAGGCCAGCGCTGGCCCGCAGCAGCTCCAATTCCCACTGGTGAACTCTCTGCTCTGCCTGTCCTTAAAAGGTGGGTTGCCAAGTGTTCTCTTTATTTTCCAGACAGTCCCCTATGTGTGCTCTCTGGTGAACCATATACAAGAAAAAACCCAACCAGTTTGGAATAAGAGATCCCATGTACCTGTGCTGGCCTTACCCTGAGCAAGTACGTTACATTTATGGAGCTTGGTTTCCTCAGCTCAGGGATCACGGTGCCCACCTCCCAGGGTTTCAGGGAGAGCGAGTGAACACAGGGAAATCACACACGCTGCTCAGCATCTGGTAGGGTTTCTCTGCTCTCCTCCTGGCCTGAAACGTGCGCTCCTGTTGGCACAAGCCTTTTCAGGTAAGAGGTGACCATTCGTTGTCTCTGTGATAGCATTCAGAATGTGCTTCTGGAACACTTTACCAGACTCAGGCCCTGGAATGATCCCCCGTCAGCCTGCCTTCTTCCCTCGCCAATGACTCCTTTCTCCCAGAAAAAGAGCCGAGGGACAAAGGGAATCAAGTCGAGTCAAAGAGGAGGCCCTGTTTGCAGCACTGGTTTCAGGGAGGCCGTCGAGAGGGCTGCAGTGGCAGGGAGAAGACTGAAAAGGAGGGTCTAGATAGGATTGATGGGAAGAGGGGAGGGTTGAATGGAAAGAAGATAGCAGTACTCTTGGCAGTCACCGGATCATGCCCTAGGGACTAGGGAGCAAATTGGGAATGCCAAAGCATGAAGGTCAAGGTGTTTCGCAGACACTTCCAGTTCTGTCCTGGAGACTATAGCATCTGTTGAAATACACAAATGGTACACATTTTCATGCATCCATAAATTGCATTATCCTTGTGGTGATTTTGTCGAATGCACTGCTGATAAGGATGTGGGTAGCCATAGAGGAAGTGTCTTTCTTGGGGTGTGTAATAAGCAGTCAGTGAAACTAGGCCAGAGAGAGCGCCTGTGTTTGGTGATGGTTCTGGGTCTCATGGCTTCTCTCTCTGCCCTGCCCCAGCTTGCAGGGCCTTGTCGAATAATCGGCTTAACCTCTTT
This sequence comes from Bison bison bison, assembly GCF_000754665.1. Taxonomy (NCBI): domain Eukaryota; kingdom Metazoa; phylum Chordata; class Mammalia; order Artiodactyla; family Bovidae; genus Bison; species Bison bison. Next base: position 6,882,665 of record NW_011494810.1, read on the forward strand.
GAAATTGTGCTTGTCACCCGGTTTCTCTGGGCGTAGGGACAGTGAAATGATTGAAGTGATAGTGCCTTGCTGTGAGATGCCCAGATAACGTGGAGAGCGTGCGCACTCAAGAGGAGAAGCTGGTTTTCTGAAAGCCGCTGTCACGTGGTTGCAGATAGATGGAGGAGAAATACGAGATAAGATGCTCGCAGACTTCCCTAATGAAACGGCTTATGTACTGTCACTGCGAAGCTCCGGGTTGCATCCGTCACCAGCAATGCCACTCACGCTCCCGGGGTGGGGCCCGGGGTGTTGGGGTGCTGAGCAGTACCTTGCTTCAGCTGCAGAGCTAAGCTCACCAGAAAGATAGAGAACCATGCCTGCATCTGAGCACCAGTTGCCTTTGTAAGGCTTGATTGGACAGATTCCTCCGCCGCCAAGCCGTCATACTGTTTCTAGGGCTAGAAGCCACAGCTGCTGCTTCTTTTCCTGTCTCAGAGCACGGATGATGCTCCAGCGTTGGGTATCTGTCACAACTGTCGATCCTTAAATCTGTCGAGAATGTCCTGATTTCCTAGTTTTTCCTAGTTACAAGTCCTAGGGACACATAGGAGAGTTGCCTTCTTATCTTCAAAGGCGACTGAAGTGGGTTAGATACTGTTACATAAGACTGTTCTCTGAATTTGAACTGCTCTATGAGCTCCCTGTGTTTAGCCTCTGTCTATAATTCTTCTTTCTTCCCAAATGAAGTTGGATGTGGGATGAGTAGAATTTAAAATTATAACTGCTGGGATTGCTTAAAAAGGGCAAACTTTTAATAGCTTTGAACATGTAAGTCCTGGGCATTCTGGTCTCACATAAAAGAGGAAGGAGGTCTCCTGACTTCCTGCCTTATCTGTAGCCCATCCAGATGTGTTACTTTCTTTTTGGCTGCACCATAGGGCTTGCATGATCTTAGTTCCCCAACCAGGGATCGATCCCCTGGCCCCAGCAGGGAAAGTGCCGAGTCCTAACCACTGAACCTCCAGGGGATTCCGTAGCTGTGTTGCTTTATATTCTCCTGTTGTTGGAGTGCTCTTTCCAAAATCAGGGATTGGTCCTCTGGGTGTGGAGGTGCCCAGTTGATGCACGAGACTCCAACGCTTGCAGCCCACTCTGCCCTTGCCTCTCATAGGTAGGACCACATCACCGCCCCGGTCCCTGTGTTTGGAGCCCCGACTTGGGCTGCGGGCCGTGCTGGCCGCTGTTTTCTGTGATGCTGCGCAGTTTTGCCTCCTGCTGTCCCTCCCGGCGGCTTCGCCATGCTGCTCCACCCTCTTCCCGCAGCAGTGGACAGAATGGTTCCTGGTAGGCATCTAGACATGCAGCTACCACCAAGGCCACATTGTAAGGAAATGTGAGAGCCTGGTTCCTGTGTTTAGATATAGCATTTCTGTCCTTTACATTTGGTAATTTACCCTTGGACTTGACAGTGAATCAGAGTTTGGGACGTCTTTATGATTTAGAACCCTACATTTCCAGGAGGGGTTGTCTCTTGGCATCTTCTTTGACCCTTAATCCCTGTTGAAATTGTCATAACATCAAGGGGCCAGTCAGAATTTAGAGAAGTAACACAAAGGAACACAAAAGGGTGTTTTCTAAAGTATAAACTTCAAACCTCTATGAGTTAGTCACATGATAATTCAGGCTACAAAGAAATGTGTAATATATTAGTTGGTGTTGATTTGGTATTTTTTTCCGCCTCTTCCCTGAATTAATAGTAGGCATTTGGTTTTAATTCAGGTCAACAATAATGCTTATTGCTATTCTAGCAGTGACTATGTGTCAGACAATATGTTATTTGCGTCACGTGGTTCTTTTTACATCTTGACAGCTGTTCTATGAAGTAGACAATATTATTTTCATTGGACAGAGAGCAAAATTGTTCAGAAGGTGAAGTAACTTGCAAGTCTACAAAACTAGGAAGTGGTGTGGCTAAAATTTGAACTTGACCTAGCAGACTGTAAAGCATTTGTCCATTGCATTCCACTTGGTATGATTTCTGCTGTGTGCAGAAACAGGCTCAAAGCAGAGTGTTATTGCTGCAGAAGATAAGAATAAAGTCAAGAAACTTAGCATGGAGTTGAAGATAAGATAGATCACCATAGACCACCTAAGGACAGCTGTGAGAAGATCCCAGAAAGGAAGCTTAGTTGAGGTGCTGTGGGGATTAAAGGAAGAGGCTGAGAGCCTAACACCCATTTGGGATCTTTAGAAAAAGGGATTCACAGAGGAGGTGCATGTGAAGTGGGTCTTGTGGGACTGGCCAAACCTTGCCTGGGGGGATGGATGAGGGAAGGACTTGTGGGTGATAATAACTGTCAAATGCCCAAGGTTAATAAATAAGCTTCTAAGCAGACTATTAGAACATACATGTGCCTGTATCTCTATGTATGTACCTGTGCGTATTGCATGGGCATGGATGCAGGCATACATACGTTCTGTATAAAGACCTCATATTCTCTCCAAAAGCAAAAGGCTAACGATTTTAAGTAGCAAAGTTGTCCGAACTCTGTTCTCTAGCTCTCCTGAGAACCAGAACACCTTTAAGCAACACTTACTATTAATAGACATTCATGTTTATACAGGCCAGGTAGGAATGAGTTTTTTTTTAAATTTTTTTCCGGGCTTCTATGATTGGGGCTGCTCCTTTTTTTTTTTTTTTTTAAGTATCTGCTCCTCTTTTCTAGCATGTGGAAACATTAGACTTCCTGTTTCTGCTTGATTTTGAAACTGTCTCCCGTCCTCCTATCACAGGTAATCCCTGTGTCCCCGTGCAGTCGTAGCTTACGGGTAGCGAGTTCAGGCAACACCCAGTCCGTCCCTGCTGTGGACGTGAAGACCTCTCTGGATTCACAGTGAAAAGCTACACAATGCATTCCACTACAGCTGACGACACCCGGCTTCCAGAATAACAAGCAAGACAACTTTTAAGTGACTGTTGTTGACCAGTGTCTTCTGTGCATTGGTTTGGTATGCTTGTGGTTGGTTTTTTGAAAGGATGGGACAAATTCTTTGAATTATTCTCAAGGAAGACTCACTCCCTGAAGGCAGTACAGATGCCGTGGAAAAGACATCGGCAGGGTGGCTATGTATGTTCCTCTGGTCTATGTGACTGCTGAGACTCTGGGAAGCTGTCCTTCTGATTGATACGGGGGAAAATGCCGAAACTAGGTGAGTTAAAAAGTGCCCAGACTAATTTGGTTGTAACACCTTTGTCGGAATCGATGACTAAGCACCATGGTGTTGCTGTCTACAGGGAAATAACCTTTGGTCACAGCTTTCAAGTGGTTGTGTTCAGAAAAATCACTGCTTTTCTTTTGCAAGGACTCTGGGTGTGGAGGAGCGTTAGGAGACTAAGGGCTGTTTGAGGACTGTGGGTAGAAAAGATGGCATCTGGAGTTTGCGTGTAGACAGTTTTTATCTCTAAATGGATGAAGGATTAAAATGCTTCAGAAATGGGGCTCTGAACCGATGGAGAACTTTTGCACATGAAATTTCTCCTTCTCACAATTTCTGTGTGTTTGGTAACTCTCAGATGTCCCTGGATTCCAGTGATCTGATAGCGTCAGGAACACCTTGTAGAGACCTGCAAACCCAACAGTGTTTATTTGTGTTCTCCCATTATGTAGGGGTTTGTCAGAATATTGACACTGCCATTTCCTCTAACAGCCAGTAAGCAATTTGAACTCACAAACAAGGCCTTCTGTGCTTTAAAATACACCTTAGGCTTGTTTTTAGCCTTTCATAATACTTCTACAAGTAGATTTCCTTTTATTTTTCAGGTAGATTGGAAAAGTTTTCAAAGATTGAAATACATAGAGTGTTTCAAAATAGCTTTAAAAGTTATATTGGTATTTACACATTCTTGTTCAAATCTATACATCATATTTTGTTTTAGATAACTGAAATTTTTTGGCTCAGAAGACTTTCTGGACCTAAAATTGAATACTAGGAAGGAATTCAGACTTGGAAGACATAGATGAATGTTAACATATCTAGTGTCTTGACCCATGAATTGAACCTCTGGCAGCCATGCGATTTCATAGAGCCATGACTACTCCTGTTATATGGAGTGTGGTCACCTGCAGATCATATATGTAAAATGTACATTTGCCTTCCAGATGCCCAGAGCTGTGCATGTGATTCTCTGTCAACTTTATATATGTATATATATATACATTCTATCCAATATATAAAAATGGTTATGTGTCTGACTATATCACAGCACATATATACAGTTGGAATCAGAGCCAGGCTTGGTTGGGAAAGTTTTGTGGGAGAAGTGAGGTTTTTTTTTGTTTTTTGGAGAGGGAGGTTGGGCTACGTAATGTATTAATACTTTGGCAGAAAGAAGCAGACATAACGATTCCAAGGCTGGAGTTAAATGCATTCATGATTAAGCACGAACCATTTAGGAGCAGATTGTAAATTACTGGTTGAAAATAGCCAAGCTAAAAGTGAAGAGGCGGCAAGGAGTAAGTGTGGAAGAGAACAGGATGGGTGTGTGGGAGCTTCTGTAGCCAGTGTGGCTGGTAAATGTCAGCTTTGGATACCAGCACTCCAGACCATGCTGCCATCTAGTGGAACTGGCTGAAATCACTGCCTCTCCTCACTGCCGGTTAAATTAGAGAAGGCAATGGCACCCAACTCCAGTACTTTTGCCTGGAAAATCCCATGGATGGAGGAGCCTGGTAGGCTGCAGTCCATGGGGTCGCGAAAAGTCAGACACGACTGAGCAACTTTGCTTTCACTTTCATGCATTGGAGAAGGAAATGGCAACCCACTCCATTATTCTTGCCTGGAGAATCCCAGGGACGGGGGAGCCTGGTGGCTGCCGTCTATGGGGTCACACAGAGTCGGACACGACTGAAGTGACGTAGCATAGCATAGCATCTTGACCGCAGAGAAGCTCACTTTTCTTCCCCCTGGGGATTTTAGGTGAAGAATTTGAGAAAGGAGATGGATACCACTATGCTCCCTCAAATGGTATTAATTTTGACTCTAGAAAATGAAGCTGAGTACCAGTATAAAGAGTTTCCCATAGACAATTTTAAAAGCTGTGATCTCTTTTTAAGATTAATTTTCACAGCAGTAAAGTTGCTTTACAATGTTGTGTTAGTTTCTGGTGTACAGCAAAGTGAATCAGCCATACATATACATATATTCCCTCATTTTTGGATTTCCTTTCCATTTAGGTCACCTCAGAGCACTGAGTAGAGTTCCTTGTACTACACAGTAGGTTCTCATTAGTTATCTGTTTAATACATGATACGGCGGAGGCTGTGGTCTTGCTGAGAGTGGTGTACATGGCCCTTCAGCTCAGAGTGTGGGACATGCAAGAAGCAGCCCTTGAGAGGGTCTACAGCTGGGTGAAAGCACACCCATGCAGCTTTGGGCTGCCTTGGTGTTTCACATACAGGGGCGACAGGGGAGAGCCCTCTGATTGTAGACACTGCAGCCCACAGACCTCAGAGCTGGCACAGAGCTGTTCTCCTCCTCCCCTCCCTTCCAGCCATCTGTTCAGAAAAACTTACTAAATTTCTTTTCTGCATCAGGGACCCTTCCAGGTACCAGGCATACACCAGTGAAAAAAGCAGAGAGAAATCCCTGCCCTTGGAGAACAGACATTCTCCTGGGAGAGATAGACAGTAAGATAAATAAGTTAAATATATAGTAGGTGGTGGGATACTACTAAATGCTAAGGAAGAAAAAAAAAATTAAGCTGAATAGGAGGATAAAGATTGGGGGTGTGTGTAGGATTTGCAATTATGTGTCATCATAGAGAATGTGATATTAGACTCGCTTGAAAGTTGTGAGGAAGGCTTATGGGTGAATATCCTGGGGAAGAACATCCCAACCAGAGGGCAAGCATATGCAGAGGTCCTAATGGGCAATGGGCACAGTATTCCAGAAACAGCTAGAGTGCTGATAAGGAAAAGGACAGGAGATAAGACAGAGAGATGGTGAAGGGCCAGATTCGCTGGCATGCTGTGGACAATTAGGGGTTTCCCAGGTGGTGCTAGTGGTAAAGAGTCTGCCCACCAAAGCAGGAGATGCAGGTTGGGTCCCTGGGTCAGGAAGATCCTCTGGAGGAGGGCATGGCAATCCACTCCAGTGTTCTTGCCTGGGGAATCCCATGGACAGAGGAGCCTGGAGGGCTTCAGTCCACAGGGTCACAAAGAGTTGGACATGACTGAACCAACTTAGCACTCAGCACTCTGTGGACAATTATAATGAATTTTACTTTCACTAGCCATAAGATGAGAAGCTGCTTGATTTAGTCTAATATTTTCATTTTATGGATGAAATTTAGGACAAAGAAATCAAATCAGGTATCCGTGGGTATCCAGCATCATACTGCCAAAGCCGGGATGGGAACCTGCTTCCTAACAGCCCTGCCTGCCCAGGTCGGGTGCACAAGCATACATAGGCCCAGACTTCCAAGTGCAGTGGTCTATGAGGAAGCCAAGTGCTGTTGGCTCCTCGGGCAAGTGTTTGGTTGTTCCCACAGCATGAACTACCTACCTATAGAGGACCCACAGCAAACACAAGAAAGGAGCAGGCCTCTTAACTCAGAAGAGTCCTCTGCTAAAAATGTCTGAGTGTAGAGAGAAATCCTTCAGATTTTCCCAGTGGTTAAACTCAAGAATCTACAATCTTGTAAAGCTTCCCTGTGTTCATTTCTAAGTAATTGGATAGAGTTAAGAGATGATTTCTGTATTCCCAAGTGTTTGATCCCAGTTGTCAGTATCACTGCTCACCATAAAAGTTAGTAAGATTGAATATCATATTACCTAAAATGAATTTGAAAACAGGATTACCCGCTGAAGAGAGCGTGAATGGTTATCATCAAATACAGTCTGACTTGAACTAATTTTGCCTAACATTCTTGCTTTGCTATGAGCTAATTCAAACCTTTCCCCTCCCTCTTCTTCGATCTCCTTTAGATCTCATGACAGTTGTCCTCTGGATGCTGGCCAAGTCCTCCAATCATGCTTTCTGATGAAGGTTGGGCCAGTGCTGAGTCTAGAGGACAGTGGCCTTGTGCTGTTGTCTGCGTCATTCTTGTGTCCTTCACCACACGTGGCCTGTATCTTGTGCACGGAACGTGAGGTCTTGCATAAGGTTGTGCCATCTTGTGGAGGGAACCAATTCCTCCCTGACTCTGTCCCCCTTCTTTCATTTCTTTCCTTCTAAAACGAAGCTCCCGTTACAGGTAGTGTGAAATTCATAGCACCATCTTCTTCTGCATTTGTGTTTGTTTGCGTAGTGCTTTCTCTTTCACTTTGTCTCTCTCTTTTTGCCAAACATGGTAATTTCATAACTTGTGTATGTTGTCGGTCAATGAGCATGCTCCTCATTCACTGCCTAGAATTTTATATCCATTATGGTTCTTCTTGTGTGAAAAAGGAACCCTAGTTTAGACTGGCTCATAACAAAGTGGATTTTTTATTAGCTACATACTAGAATGAGATTTGTCTAGAATGCACTATTTTTTTTCCCAATCTGCCTCCTGTGGTTGGGTCTCATCCTCAGCTGACTTCTCTCATGCTGGTTAAATGTCCTCAGCAATCCTAACTGCGTGCCCGCAATCCACTGTCCAGAAGCAGAGAGAACTGGCTTTTGGAAATTCTATCAGAGTGACCTTTCCCAGAAGCCCCCAGCATATGTGTGATGTCTCACTGACCCAAACTGAGCCAGGTACCCAATCTTAAACCAGTTTATCGACTAAGAAATGTGCTGTGTTGACTGACTGTAGGCTTGGGTTGCCTAAACCAGTCTTTTTGTGGTGAGGGGGATGGGATCACTAGACTGGGTGGAAATGGTCAGGGCTGAACCTGAGAGCTGGGGGCTGGGGTCAGTTTCTCCCTCAAACAGCATGCTGCTCCACAAGAATGGAGGGATGGAAGTGATGGCGAGTCAGCCATGGTGTCTCCTACACAGGCTTCCTTTCACTGTGTTTTTTATTTTTTCCCCGTTGCTTCCTATTTGGTGACTGGCTGTGGTCTAATACAGCAAATGGAGCCCTGCATATTGGCTTGCCAACCTCTTCCCCTCCCCAGTGACAAATGACATAGATGCTCTCAGGGAGAGCAAGGATGCAGACTTCATGAACCATAACAGCACTGCAGCTCAGAGAGGGAAGATCTCACCCCCAGACGTGGTCTAGTAAACACTGAACAGTAAGAATAAGAACAGACAAAATTAATTACAGGCAGCCCTTCAACCTATAGTAATTATAGGCCCCCTCAGGACACTGGAGTCCAATATAAATTAAAAAAAAAAATCAATGTAATGCACTTTTGTGCATCATGTACACGCCCATGAAAATATTTCATGAAAGCCCCTCAAAATTAATTGCTGTTGTTACCATCTTTTAAATAGCTGATTTATATTTCATGATGTATATTTTGTTCATCTGTTCCTCCTTAGGGATATTCTTTTGCCACTATAAACCATGTGTCAATACACATTTGAATAAATATCAGATCAGATCAGATCAGATCAGTTGCTCAGTCGTGTCCGACTCTTTGCGACCCCATGAATCGCAGCACGCCAGGCCTCCCTGACCATCACCAACTCCCGGAGTTCACTGAGACTCACATCCATCGAGTCAGTGATGCCATCCAGCCATCTCATCCTCTGTCGTCCCCTTCTCCTCTTGCCCCCAATCCCTCCCAGCATCAGAGTCTTTTCCAATGAGTCAACTCTTCATATGAGGTGGCCAAAGTACTGGAGTTTTAGCTTTAGCATCATTCCTTCCAAAGAAATCTCAGGGCTGATCTCCTTCAGAATGGACTGGTTGGATCTCCTTGCAGTCCGAGGGACTCTCAAGAGTCTTCTCCAACACCACAGTTCAAAACCATCAATTCTTCGGCGCTCAGCCTTCTTCACAGTCCAACTCTCACA
>NW_011494810.1:6891695-6918607 GCF_000754665.1 Bison bison bison
TTTCTGAATGTTGAGCTTTAAGCCAACTTTTTCACTCTCCATTTTCACTTTCATCAAGAGGCTTTTGAGTTCCTCTTCACTTTCTGCCATAAGGGTGGTGTCATCTGCATATCTGATGTTATCGATATTTCTCCCAGCAGTCTTGATTCCAGCTTGTGTTTCTTCCAGCCCAGCGTTTCTCATGATGTACTCTGCATAGAAGTTAAATAAACAGGCTGACAATATACAGCCTTGACGTACTCCTTTTCCTATTTGGAACCAGTCTGTTGTTCCATGTCCAATTCTAACTGTTGCTTCCTGACCTACATACACATTTCTCAAGAGGCAGATCAGGTGGTCTGGTATTCCCATCTCTTTCAGAATTTTCCACAGTTTCTTGTGATCCACACAGTCAAAGGCTTTGGCATAGTCAATAAAGCAGAAATAGATGTTTTTCTGGAACTCTCTTGCTTTTTCCATGATCCAGTGGATATTGGCAATTTGATCTCTGGTTCCTCTGCCTTTTCTAAAACCAGCTTGAATAAATATATTAATACTTAAAAAAAAAAGCAGTGTAGTAAATCCGTATGTTCCTGTAAAGAATACCCTTACACTTTTCAGATAGGAGCTTAATTGTCATATTTGATTAGTTTATCTATTTTAATTGATATTACTGGGCTCCGGATAATGTACAGACTTTGAAGCTGCACTCAAGTAAACAAAACAGGGCAATTGGTTATAAGGAGTTTCATTTAGTTTACTCTAGATGAGAGCTCCAGGAGAATGGCTGTCTAGGGCAGGTTATGGGACTGGGGCAACATTCAGAGGGCTCTTGAAAGAGTGAAAGTCATGGTGATGTAGAGCAAACACCACTTTTGTGATGAGTAAATTGGATTAAAAGAGGTACTAGTTTGTCTTTGTAGATGAGCTCTGTGGCTAGGGTATAGCATTCCACTCCCCAACCAGCCGGTATTCCCTGCCGTATCCCCAAGGGAATCTATGCACAGAGGGCCTATCAAAGCAGGGGAACCCCTTTATTACCAGAGAGCTTTGACCGAAACCCTACTGATGACCTCGAACTAGGCTGCCCACATGGGTCACAGAAATCAGTCCAGGAACCCTGGGCTGGGCTGCAGAAGGACACGGAGGCTGCCTCGAGGGGCTGATCACAGAAAGGACACCCCCACAGTGGAGGTCTCAGACATCTACGTTCTAGTCCTTTTTAAGTTGCTTGTGTGATGAGCCTTTGGACTGGTCATATCAACTTACTGGACCTAATTTCTCATTTGTGACGAAGTTTGAGGAATGAGGAGATTGAGAGGTCCTCAAAGGCTTTTTGGAGCACTAGCTTTCTGATTCTTGGGTTCTATGCCTGGGAAGTGTCATGTGGAACTGAGGTGAGTTTAGGCGTGAGGACCTAACTCCTCTTTGCCTGCACTTGCAGACAGACAAGGGATGGCACAGTTTCTGTATTACATGCGATGAATGTCTTAAATAGCCACCAAGTGGCTTGACTGGATGAGTGCCGGGTGTGAATTGCTCCAAATTGAGTGTTGTTCATTGGATCCTACAGATGCTGCGGTATAGCCACAGCTCACTGAATAGTGGGATTGTTTCCTGTGCCAAGCCAGGCTTGGATTTTGGCTGCCAGGCTTGTGTTCTGGGACATCCAGATGTCAGGGATCTTGTGGGAGCAGTGAGAACAGACGGTGACTCGTGGCAGATGCTTCTGTTCTAAAGTGGTTTCAAAGCCGTGGTCACGTGGCTTATCCTGGGATGAGTGAGCCCCACTTGTGTTCCAGTCTCCTGTTTTGTTAAGAGTCTGATTGCAAGGGGTGCTGCACACTGTTGTGGTTTATTGATTTTTAGTGATCCTGTTACTCAATAACCCCTGCATGCTTTGCTCTGAAATCTTAAGCCCTGAGCTCTGCCTTAGTAGGACAGGTAGTTTGTTTTTAACATCAGTCTGTATAAATCAGTGGTCCCAAACTCTATAAGAACTAGGCAAGAAATATTAAGTAGTGCTTTATATGGGCTTCCCAGGTGGCATTAGTGCTAAATGTAAGAGACTATGAGACACAGATTCGATCCCTGGGTGGGGAAGATTCCCTGGAGAAGGGCATGGCAACGCACTCCAGTATTCTTGCCTGGAGAATCCCACGGACAGAGGAGCCTGGTGGGCTATAGTCCATGGGATCTCACAGTGTCGGACACAACTAAAGCGACTTAGTACACATACACTCAGCTGGTAAAGAATCCACCTGCTGTGTGGGAGACCTGAGTTCGATCCCTCGGTTGGGAAGATCCCCTGGAGAAGGGAAAGGCTATCCACTCCAGTATTCTGGCCTGGAGAATTCCATGGACCGTATAGTCCACGGGGTTGCAAAGAGTCGAGCACTACTGAGCTACTTTCACTTTCACACACGCACATACAGTGCTTTATATGAACACTTGGAAATCTTGAGGCCTGTGGCAGACTTGCAGAGAACAGTTCTTATCTAAAGACATTAAAATTCAGATGAAAAACTTACGTGACCCAAGAAGACTGTGAGTTGGATTCAGTCCTAAGGCTACCAGTTTGTGATTCTTGTGCTGTAGGCCACCTAGCTTCAAATTTGCTGAGCTTCAGAGAGGCCAGATTTTCTTGATGTGAGCCTTGTGTATTTTTGTTTTTGTAGTAGACTTTACCTTTTTACCTTAGATTAGAAAACTGACTATCACTGGAATAAAGTGGGCCACCATGATTTTTACCCGCAAATTGCACATACTCCAAAAGAAATCATGTCCCTGACAAAAAGAATTTCTTTTGTTCAGTAGCCTTGGGAGACTGAATCAATTTAGAGAAGCAGAGGTGGAAATCTCAGTCAAAACAATTCTGAATGTTTTACCTCATAAGAAGAATTTGTATCACTAAAGGTAAGGAACCCTAGGCATTTGAAAGTCATACACCTGTCTGGCAAGTTGTCTGCTGGGTTTTACTCCTCTTTGCCTTTTCCTGTTACGAGGCAGGCAGGAGGTTAGTGAGCTGGGTGGGGTTGAGGGTGGGATCAACTTGCATTCAACTCTTTTCCCAACCCTCCAAGCCTCCCCACACTCTTAACTTCTGCATTCCTGCTACCACTTGGGATGCCCTGTGAAGGAAGAGAGAAATTGGTGAATTCATTTACTTTTTTTTTTTCGCCACACCATGCAGCATGCAGAACTTCCCTGACCAGGGATCAAAGCCATGCTTCCTGCAGTGGAAGCACAGAGTATTAACCACTGGACGACCAGGGAAGTCCTTCATTTACTTTTAGATATTGGTCATCCACAGGCCTTTCCTCCAAGGGATGCTTGTATTTTTAAAAGAACTTGAATGGTAGAACAGAAAACAGGGCAAAGTTTAGCGCAAAGTACCGCCTCTGTAATGAGAGTGTTTCCTGTAATGCTAAGAACATAATTTGGGGCTTGGGAGCCTCCCAGGCGCCTTAGAGGTAACATTTTATGTTGCCCTGCTTCAGGTAAGACCTGCTGGGTTAGCATCAACCACTGAGCCTGAAGAGGGGGGTTTGACTTTATTCTTTTTTATTTGTATAATTGAAACTTGTGTGAGAGTCCATGCAAATTATTGCAAATGTGTTTTTGTAAGAGATTGATGGCACCCTGCTTCCCTGTGTCTGGTATTGGCCAATGGGAGACTATGTGACTTTAAATATTCCTTCAGCAAAACCACTGAAATCAAGTTGTGCTAAAACTGTGTTCTTCTGATAGTGTTTTCTCCTCAGAGTACTCTCCCCACTTACTTTTTTCAGTGGGGTTCCATAAGTGAATAGTCCACCAATCCTTCCTCTCCTACCTTACATGCGTGCGTGCATGCTAAGTCACTTCAGTTGTGTCTGACTCTTTGTGACCCTGTGGACTTTAGCCCACCAGGCTCCTCTGTCCATGGGATTCTCCAGGCAAGAATACTGGAGTGGGTAGCCATTTCCTTCTCCAGGGGATCTTCCCAACCCAGGGATCAAACCCACATCTCTTATGTCTGCTGCATTGACAGGTGGGTTCTTTACCACTGGCACCACCTAGGAAGCCTCTCTACTACCTTAACACCAGTTTATTCTGCAAGGCCTTGCAATTTGGCTTTTATCTCTAGTTCTGTGACTAAATAGTCTTTCTCAAAGATCCCAGTAACCAAATGATTATCATATCCATTGGTCTTCTCTTTAACCTTCCTTTCTGACCCTTTATTCTTGCCTCTGTAGACCGTTACACATGCTGTTAGCTCTACCTAGAACTGTCCCTCCTTCTCTCTCCTAACCTCCCTTTCTTTGGCTAATTCTTTGACCTTCAGATCTTAGTTTCGAAATCACTTCTCTCAGGAAGCCTTCCTTGATGACTCCCTCCTCCAGGTCCAATCTAGGTATTTGTCCTTTGAGTCTTCATAGCACCATGCTTGTGTGCTATTCACTTGTCCTACTACATTTTAAGTAGTGTTCTCCCGTCGGTACTCCCCTCTCCACTGTACTGTGGGCTCTGTGAGAGCAGGTACCATGGTGGTTTTATCTACACCGTTTACCTTATACCTAAACATGGTAGATGCTCAAAAAATATCTGTGGCATGAAGAACTGCAGAAATGCAGATGACGTCTGAACAGCAAAGTCTACAGCTTCCTCTAGAATAGATGATGAACCCCTGATGTTCTTTATCACTCTTTGGTTCCTCCCTATGTCCCTGGACCTCCAATTAGAAGATGTAGAGGAGTTGTTGGATGCCTTCAATAAAATGTGGCATCTGACCCTGAAGAAGAAGAGAGGTGTCAGGAAATCCTTATCAATCCCATTTAGCCACTCATGACCAGGCAGCAACTCTCTGTGTTGCTTATGGTGAACAAGTCATGGCTACCTGTTGTTGAAACTAGTGGAAAGAATGAGTTTTAAGGATTCTGACCACCAGCAGAATGGGAAACATGTTTTTCAGGAGACCAGGCAAGTTGGTTGTGATGATTTTATCATCAGCATGAAGGAAGAACTTAATGTCTGATTGGCAACAGTAGAGAAACACAGACTAAGAGAGGAACTGATAAGTATTATATAGATGGTATTGTACTTTCCAGGTTATTTAAGAAATTTTCAAGATCATTTTAACTATTTGCAATTTCATGTTACTGATTTTAGAACCCAGTGTCCCTCCTCTCACCTCTGAACACATTATTCTCCTATATTCAGAGCGTCACATCTGTGTGTAGATCTGTGTGTTGGGACGGGCTTTCTAGAGCAATTAAAAAGAATGTGAAATCTTGATCACATGTTTCTTCTTGTCTCTTGAAATTGGGTAAGAATTGTTGACCAGGTATAAAGACCATGAAAAAAACACAGATTTATGAGGGAAAGTTTAGTGAAAAAATGTAGGCTCTTATCTGTATTACAGAAGAGTGTGATTAACACTAGTTGATTTTTTAGAAAAAAAAAATAAAGTATGTTCCATACCCTTCATTCCATGAAGAGGAGAGATCCTATGCAATCTGTTGTAGACATTGTGCCATCAAAGGCTCTGAGAGCTGAAGGAGCAGCAGCACTCCCTGAAGAGCCTTGGTCATCTGGGGAACCGGTCTGGTAGAAGAACGCATCCCCACTTTGGTTGTCCTGCTCAGACCTCAGACTCAGGTGTGTGAGTGGAGACACCTTGCCCACTATCACACCTGTTCCGCCTCTGGACTCCTTGCTGTTCACGTCTGGCTCCCTCTTCCTCCAAGTCAGGCAGGCTCTGAACCTCTGAATCATCTCTGCTGTCTGATCTCTCTATATCTTTCTTCTCTGGGGGCACGTGGCCTATTTGCCTTGAATTATAATGATTTGTGCTCTGCTCATTTAGACACATCCTAGGATGGAGAAAAGTAGCCTGGGATGAGGTCAGAGGACCCTCATTCCAGTCTCATTTCACATTCAGTCCCAGCTAAGTGACCTAGGGCCAGCTGCTTCCTTTCTTTGAGGATCTGTGTCCTCATGGTTGGATAGCATCACTGACTCAATGGACATGAACTTGGGCAGAGTCTGGGACATAGTGAGGGACAGGGAAGCCTGGCATGTTGCAGTCCATGGGGTTGGGCAGACTCTGGGAGATGGTTAGGGATAGGGAGGCCTGGCATGCTGCAGTCCATGGGGTCACAAAGAGTCAGACATGACTTGGCAACTGAACAACAACAACGACATCTTCATTAGAAGATTCCTTCCTTACAGGATTATTATGAGGATCAACGACGATGTATGCAGAAGCACTTCAAGAGCTAGAAAATCTCACCCTCCTGAGGTGCAGTAAGAGCAGAGATGCTCTGTCATGTGCATGGCATAATACCTAGCACACTGTAGGTGCTTGATAAACTACACTTATTAGCTATGATATTAAGAAATAAGCTTCATTTAAACACATAAATTGCTTGCTACTAAACTGCATTGCTGGTTCCTAATGTGGGTCTATGGCCAAGGAGGACATACTCTCCTTCTGGTTCACGTAACAGGATATTTGGAACCACCAAGGTGCTGCCTTTTCATTCATGGGTGAGTTTGATCCATTAAGAAAACAGGTGACAAAATTAATTACATATTGTGCAACCATGGATCCCAAATTGGCCTTAGAAAAACGTAGCGTGTTGTAAATGCAAACAACCTCTGAGGGAAAGCTTGTTCCTAAGAGGCTTGCTTAATAGAATGTTGATTGCCTGCGAGGAGTTCATGCCTTGAGTAAAAGGTGTCTGGAATTTCCATCTGACTTTATTAGTATATATATTCAGGTGGCCCAGTGCCGGATGTTAGTTCTTAAAGGAAACAGTGTTCCCACTCTGAAGAAGGTAAGGCCACTGCTCTTTGCAAGTGGGCAGCTTCTGCTTGTACCTTGCTGGCCCTGGAAATTCCATCACTTGAAGTGGAATTTTGTTCAATCCATCTTATTCGTGGCTCCAAGGACAACTGTGGTGGGTTTGATAGGGGGTTAGTGAGGTTGCCTCTGTAAAGATAAGAACAATCCATTAGTTGAAGCCTACACTCCAGTGGCTTCTACTGGGGCTGTTTGCATTTGCTCAGCACTCTCTGTTTATGAGAATGTTAAGAGGAAGTGCATCCATTCTGTGTATGTTGTAAAACAGAAGGCTTGCAGCTGTCAGAATTATTTTCTTCTTGGCTCCTTATCTGGTAGAGTTTTGGATTGTTGCAGATTATCAGCCTCAGTTCTCCAGATGCAATGCAAATTTTCTTGTTTTCTGTCTTTGAAGATAACAGATATTTATGTACACAGTTCCTTGTAATATACTTTCAGGATGAGGAGAAATTAGGCTTATTCCTATATGTTGTCATAATTTAATATTATGAAATGAGTAAATGATTGTTTTATTAGTTGTATAGTGCATTCATAGAATTCAACATATTCTACTCTCTAGAAAGGGGAAAAAAAAAAAAGCCCACAAGATACAATCTTCTGTTCCAAATAGCTTACAAATCTGCCTCAGAGACAACGAACATCGACTTTGTGTTAGAAGTTCACAGTGAAAGTGAAGTGCACTGGGCACTCCTACTGAAGCTTTATGGGGGGATTGAGACCTGAGCTAGGGTTTGGGGTTAAAAAAAAAAAACAAAACAGTGTAACAGAGCAGAAACAGTAGACCTGAAGCCTTGTTCCAGCAGCATGGCTGCACACGATGTCATGATGTGTCTTAAGCTTTGTTTCCAGTAATTTCCAGTTAATGAAAACAAGTGTCAGAGTTTCTGAATGATTACTTACTTTTTGAATCATTCATATCTATTTGTGTCTATGCTAAGTCACTTCAGTCGAGTCCGACTCTGTGCGACCCCATAGATGGCAGCCCACCAGGCTCCCCCATCCCTGGGATTCTCCAGGCAAGAACAATGGAGTGGGCTGCCATTTCCTTCTCCAATGCATGAAAGTGAAAAGTGAAAGTGAAGTCGCTCAGTCGTGTCCAACTCTTAGCGACCCCATGGATTGCAGCCTAATAGGCTCCTCCGTCCATGGGATTTTCCAAGCAAGAGTGCTGGAGTGGGTGCCATTTGTGTCTAGGGGACGGTACTCAGGATTTTGCCTCTAGCAGCGTCATTTCCACTCACTTGCATCGCCAGTGCTTTCTTTGTGAGAGAGAGGTCAGTGCTCCAGCTGTATCCTGGGGCACCTGGCTCACAGCCTGCTTAGCTCAGCTGCCTTCATGGGGCAGGGACTGTGGCAGGTACGAAGTATTGTATTTCTAGCCTCAGTGGGCATTTGAATTTTCAACCCATGGTCTCATTTAAGAGAGACCAGCTTGAGTCTGTTAGATAATACTAGTTGGAGATGACAGACTAACAGCTGTGGGAACAGAGGGGGAAAAGGCCTCTTCAGGAAACATTTAGATGGTGGGACTTAGTGAAATGAGAAATAAGAGAACAGTAAAAAGGAAGAAAGAAGAGAGACTTCTACAGAGGTCCAGCGGTTAACACCTGCCAGTGTTAAGATCCCACATGCCATGGGGCAACGAAACCCAAGCTCCACAACTGCTGAGCCTGTGTGTTCTAGAGCCCGGGCTCTGCAGAGAAGCTACTGCAGTGAGAAGTCCAGGCACTACAGCTGGAGTGCTGTACACTCGCCACAACTAAAGAAACTTCATGCGTGCTGCATGAAGACACAGCACAGCCAAAAATAAATGAATAAATACTTTTTTAAAAAAAGAAAGAAGGGGCCACAATGCAGCGTAAGCCACTGATAGTCATAAGTGTCTAGCTACCATTGTCTAAGTAAGAACAAATATAATATTCTGAAGAAAACCAAGATGCTGGGGGTAGGGAAGGGATCTATCTGTACCTTCAAGTATAAGGATTCTCCCTAGATGAGTGTCCTTCCAAGGTGAGCCTAAGGAATCTTCCAGGCAGACAGGTGCTGAGGGCAGCTAGAAACACATAGGTGGGAGCAAAGGTTCCCAACAGCTTCACTCGCAGAACCCACAGTGTCTCAGGAATTTTTTCATGTCATTCCCAGGACACAAGAGGTACATGACAGTTTCACTTGTGACGTGTTAGGTCCCGATAACTTAACAAGTATTCATGTACTAATAACTTTGTAGGCATGTGAAAATATACATAGATTGAAATTTCAAAAATAATATTTTTATTTCGTTCTCTACCAGTTACTTACTGATGGAATGGGTGCATCTGTTGGGCCTTGCATGTTTCAGTCAGGATCCAGTCAGGAGATAAACCACATGATAATTAGAGTAGGAACGTGTGATATAAAGAAATGCTAGCTGATGAAACAGTATGGCAGCTCCTAAAAACTTAAAAGTAGAATTACCATCTTCTTGTTTATTCGTGCCTTGACTGTTTGTGACCCTATGGACTGTAGCCTGCCAGGCCCCTCTGTCCATGGGATTTCCCAGGCAAGATTACTGCAGTGGGTTGCCATTTCCTTCTCCAGGGTATCTTCCCGATCCAGGGATCGAACCCGCATCTCCTGCTTGGCAGGCGGATTCTTTACCACTTAGCTGCCGTTATGACAAACAATTTCCACTTCTGGATGTGTACCCAAAAGGATGGAAAGCAGAGACTTGAGCATGTATTTGTATACCCATATTTATAGCAGCATTATTCACAATAGCCAAAAGGTAGAAGCAATCCAAGTGTCCATTGATGATTGAAAGGAAGAAACAAATCATGGTATATACACACAATGGAGTATCATTCAGTTTTAAAAACGAAGGAAATTCTGACACATGCTCCAACATGGATGAATCTTGAGGATATTAGTGAAATAAACCAGTCACAGAAAAGACAAATACTGTGTAATTCCATGTATATGGAGTACCTAGAGTAGTCAGATTCAGAAAGAAAACACAGGATGATGATTGCCAAGGGCTGAGGAGAGGGGAGAATGGGGAGTGTTTAATGAGTACAGAGTGTCCATTTCCAAGATGAAAAGCATTCTGGAGATGGATGGTGGTGAGACTGGGACAACAAAGTATGTGTACTTAATCCTATTGATCTGTATAGCTAAAAAGTGATCAAGATGGTGGTACTTTTATATGATGTGCATTTTACCACAATTGAAAATACTAATAAAAAAAAGTTAAATAAATATTAATTTTGCTGAGGGCTGGCTGTTAGGAAGAGAACTCTAAAGAATAGGGGAATAGCAAATATAAAAAGCAGCCCCTTCCTGTGGGCTTGAAACAGGGTACCAAACCCAAACTTCCTCTCTCTCCTACTCTAGACCTTGTTGGAGAGAAGGTGGCTGGCCTGGCTCCTTGAGTGGCAGAGAAGTCACAGCACTGCTGTGCAGGTAGAACTTGCTGGAAATCTGTCCTCTAGGATGCTGTGGAAATCTGTTCATGGGGAGGTTTTTCACTGAAGGTGCTCTGCCACAAAACCTCCTACGGGGGATGCCAGCAGAAGCTGCTGGAGGCTGGTTGTTGCTGACCACCACGTACAGCAGGAGCCAGTTTTTGAAGAAGGTGCCTGCATTACAGGAACTGGGGGCTGGAGAAGTCATGAGTGCTTGTGGCAGCTTGCAGCCAGAGCACACCAGAACCAGGAAGCAAAAGCTCTTCTTCCTGTAATGTCTCTCCATGATGACACTCCAGTGACAAAGCTTAGGATAGCACCAGCTGGCAAAATAAAAAATATTTAAAGTCTCATCTTTATTTTTTCAGAGCAGGTAAGGTGGCTCAGTGGTAAAGAATCCACCTGCCAATCCAGGAGATACAGGAGACCCAGATTTGATCCCAGGGTCAGGAAGATCCCCTGATGGTGGAAATAGCAGCCCACTCCAGTTGGAGATTCTCCCATTGCCTGGAGAATCCCATGGACAGAGGAGCCTGGTGGGCTACGGTCCATGGGATCCCAAACAGTCAGACAGAACTGAGCGTGCACGTGTGAATGAAAGGTGAATTGGAGCCGTGAGACAATAAATTGATAACTGGCCACCTCATAACTTCTTAAAATCAAATTGAAATCAAATTGGATCCACTACCCTCATTTCTTCTTTCATGTTACTTTTCAGATAATATTTGCTTTTTAGTATAGCAGCTGCCAACAACCTAGCTTTGCACAGAAATGACATCAAAAGAAATGTATTACAGTCTAATGTTATGCAATGAACTGGCTTGAACTAGTAGTTTACACAGTGTCTGAGAGACATTGAATAACACTGTGTCTTCCTCAAAAATTTAAAGTACCCTGTAACACCCCTGTGAGTTAGCTGCAGTGCTCTCAGGTACCATGGCACAATTTGAAGATCTCAGGGCTAAAAAGTGAGACTCTTTAGCCAACTCTGGCCACATCGCTCTCATATATGAGAATCTAAGGTACTGATGTGCTTAAGAGTACAGAAGAGTCATGGGTAGTGTAAAAATTGTACAGAGTCAGTATTACTTCAGAAGATCTTTCAGCAAGTTACCAGACTGGCGAATAGCATACTGTCTTCCAGTAAGTATAGGACTTACAGTAAGTGTTTCCTCTAGCATTGGAGCAGGTTCCTGTTTCTTGAGAACTGGATGAAATAGTTGCCTTGTCTTCCGAGGCTCTTTGACATGAAAAAATCCATAGCTGTAGCTACAGCAGTCATCATCAACATGCATAAGATGCTCATAGTGTAAGAGGCAATGCTGAGACAAGGCTCAGGGAGGGAATAGCAAAGTCCTAGCTCTATCCCACGCTTACTCTGCAGCAAAAATCACTTACTGGTGGCTGATGCACCATTTAGGTTGTTATTTCCTCTCTTCATCTGTCTGTTTTAGGCTGATGGTACAGAGTTGAAATTGAGAAAGTTGAATGCCATTCAAGAGGACTTTACTGAATTCAATAGTAAAAATTCTATTGAGATAGTTATGTATGTATGTATGTATGTATGTGAGTGAAAGTCGCTCAGTTGTGTCTGACTCTTTGTGACCCCATGGACTATAGAGTCCAAGGAGTTCTCCAGGCCAGAATACTGGAGTGGGTACCTTTCTCTTCTCCAGGGGATCTTCCCAACCAAGGGATCTAACCCAGGTCTCTCACATTGCAGGTGAATTCTTTACCAGCTGAGCCACAAGGGAAGAATGTTAAAAAGTTAGTGTTTTTTTTTTTTAAAAAAGGCTTTGGCTTCCTGATAGCTCAGATGGTAAAGAGTTTGCCTGCAATGCACGAGACCCAAGTTCGATCCCTGGATTGGGAAGATTCCCTGGAGAAGGGAATGGCTACCCACTCCAGTATTCTTGCCTGGAGAATCCCATGACGGAGGAGCCTGGCAGGCTACAGTCCATGGGGTCGCAAAGAGTTGGACACGACTGAGCGATTTCACTTTCACTGTTCTTTATGTTCTAGTAGAAACAGAAAAGTGAAAGTGTCAAGTTCCTCAGTTTACCATCTGAGCCACCAGGGAAGTCCTAGAAAATGGATGGACTTAATAAGACCTTTTATAGGTAGGTAGGCAGGCATACTGTTCATGTTATTGATTTTCCCAGAAGAATCATTCATTTTGGTGATGTTTAACAATTTTGTGAATCATAATTGATACATGTTTCTGTATAACTTTTCTTTAAAGAGAAGCTGAATAACTTAAGTTTTGTAAGCTGACCCATTCAAAAGGACAAACTTCTGATCCACGCCTTTCAGTGCTACCTGCAAAGCAGCCTTCCCTTTCCCCCTGAAACACTGTTTGGATAAGTTCTGTTTTGGTTCACGTTTTCACCTCCTGCTGAGTTTGTCAGCTGAGTTTTAACCTTGGCTGCTTTCAGCGGGCAAGCCTGTCTAGCCCTGTAGCTTCATCTCCTGGTGTTTTCTGTCTCTTAAACAGTGATGGGTTGGCAAAAATATTAACTTGACAGAGATTCTACCCATGTCAGAAACTCACTGTTAAAATCCAAGTTTGACAACTTGGAGTGGATTAGACTTTCAAACAGATATCCGAACAGGAGTCTGTGGTCCAGATTCCACATATGAGCACTACTTCTGTTTTCTTGTAGATTTCAAATGTTGATCAGAAACTGGAATAAAGTTCATAAATGCTTGATGGGATCAAGCGGGGCCATTACCCTCCCTATCTTGGCCGCCTTTTCTGCCTCCTCGGAGTAGAGTGAACACACAGGAGAGAAAGAGATTGTCACTGCTGCTGCCTTAAGCAAAGCTGCTTACTTCTGAATTCTTCATGATAATCAATAGCAGATGTGTGGCCAGCCCTGGAAAGTTGCATAACTGTCTCACGTTGCATTCGATTGCAATCGCTAGCCAACATGAGGGGGTCTCCATTAGGCAGTTGAAAAGGAAAATTTTTGTTTATCTTATCATAAAATTATTTCCTTGCTGTAAGTGGTAAAAGCAGTGGTTAGGGTGGAAGTAATTTGAATATCACTGCCCTTAAACATGAATTTCAGTTCATGATAAGGAGGAACTTTCTAATGACTAGAGAGGAAGTGGGGCTTTGTTAAAGCAGTGAGTCTCTGTTAATAGAAGTAATCAAGGAGAGTGTGGATGAAGGCTTGCTGCCTGTGATGTGTCTAGGAGATGGCTTCATCTCCTAGATTAGAGGATTAGAATAAATGACCTGTAAGTTTGCTTCCAAGTCTGAGTTTCTATGACTAAGATCATTGATCACTTCTTCCTCCTGTTCCTTTTCTGAAGGTAAGTCAGGGATGTATAGATTAGTTGTGGCACTACCTTCTGGGCCCAGTCTCAGCCCTGCCTCTCTCATTCCTGGCGACTCCCTTTGTAGCCCATCTCAGGTTATCCCTGGTTGAGCCTGTTAATCAAGGCACAGTGAGGTTTGGACCTTTTATTTTCACATTCTCTCGATGGACCACACACAGTAAATTGCCCACACCTATGTGGGACTTCTGTACAGTCCGCATTTAGGGCTTCCAGATGGATGCTCCACCACCTAAAATAATCTGGCCTTATTCATGAAAGTGATTAGGGGGATTTCATAATTTTCAGTGCTTTATCACATTCATGACTCATTTTTATTTTTACTACTTTGTGGAATAAGTGGCATTATTCCCATTTTACAGATGGGCAAACCGAAGCTCAGAGAGGTTAAATGGCTTGCAAATTTTAGAAGAAAAGTGATAGAAGAATGAATAGAAAAATAAAATCCTATTGTCAACGAGACAGTGCTCACTGGGTTTATGGCAATCAGGCCCAGGTCTCCCAAACTGAGTCTGGCTTTCTTTGCCCAGCTTCTGGCAGCCTTACATCCAAGGAAGTTTAGTTGGGGTCTTGACTGAACTTTTAATTAAAAAAAAAAAAAAGTATTTGTAGTTTCATGTAGCTGAATAAATAGAAGCTATTAAACTTATGGCTTATTTAAAGCATTGAATATCAGGAATGGGATAGTTTTGATTTGAGGCTGTGATCTAAGCCTGTGAACAGAACCATCTGAGCATTCCATCCTAGAATCATGACCAATTCAAACTCTTTGGGAATCTCCCAGTACAGCAAACTTTGAATTATTCCTCTGCAAAATAAAGGTCTCAAATTTTACTTGAGTAGTTTAATAGAGTGAGAAAGTCTGGATATAGAAGACAGGAGGCCTGGTCTGCATCTACTGTAGTCTCAAGAACATTATTACTTAGTTTTGTGACCTTGAGCAAATTGTATAACCTCCCTTTCTTTAATTACATGTCTGTAAAATGAGTATGATGATCCAAGGGAGCTAACTGGGAAGTCTGCATAAAGCCTATGCAAGGCATAGTAAATGCAAGCATCCTAGCTAAGTATTACAAAAGAAAGATCCAAAGTCATAAATTCTTCAGGTAATATTTTCAGACCTGATTTTGAGTGTGTGTGTGTTTCATCGTCTGCTAAAAGCTTTTATTTTCTCCTAAGAAAGATTTCTTAGGAGAAAAAGAAAAGCAAACAATGAGAGCCTAGGAAACAAGAGCCTCCCAGATGTACTGTTTTCTCCCTATGCATGCTCACCCCAGATGTCAGCACTTCTCACTCCCTCAGAATTATCCACTCACACCCAGAGCAGTAGTGAGCCTGGGGGATTTACAGAAAAAGCCATAGGGAAGACTGAAGAGAGGGTTTACACAGAACAAACTTCTGACTCCCAGGCATGGCCCCTGGGAGGCAGCTTTCCCCATCCTTTGACTCGGCACTCATCGTCAGTCTTCTTCCTTGACTCACAGCACTTCTGTCCAGCCTCCCAACCTCCCCTGCCTCATCCCAGTACCAGCAATGCATAAGCAGGAGGCCGCTTGAGGCTCAGGGCTTGGGCTCCTGAGAAGGTATGTGGGAGATTTCCACTGTCATTTGAGCGGCCCTTTCTCCACTTTTGGTAAATCAAACTTTCTTAAGGCATAAAGAGTGAGATCACTTGGGCTAGGCAGGGACTCCGGTGAGATACCCAATTAGGCCCACTCCTTTTGGAAGGTTAAGTGTAAGATGTCTAAGGAGGTTAAGAAGGATGCAGAGCCTGCAGTCACAACCAGGTGAGGCCAAGAACACAGGTCCCTCTGTGAGGAGAGGGACTGAAAGCCAACTTTATATATAGAGCATGGAAGCCTGTAAAGACTCTCAAGGGTGTAGACATAAATAATACAAGAATAGATGAGGAAAGCTTCAAAGTCAAATAGGAGAAAGCCACTTTTTATACTAAGTAAACAACTCTTTTTCACCATCCCCCCTTCTGACTTAAATGTTGTTTGTATAGATTCAGCCTGTCAGCAAGGCAGAAATAAAAATATCAATAAAATTACCATTTTTTTTGCGGTATGGAATTCTTAGACCTAGAAGCTGTAAGTGAAAGTCATTCATTTGTGTCCGACTCTTTGCTACCCCATGGACTATACAGTCCATGGAATTCTCCAGGCCAGAATACTGGAATACTAGCCATTCCCTTCTCCAAGGCTAGAAGCTATGCTGCTGCTGCTGCTAAGTCATGTCAGTTGTGTCCGACTCTGTGTGACCCCATAGACGGCGGCCCACCAGGCTCCCCCATCCCTGGGATTCTCCAGGCAAGAATACTGGAGTGGGTTGCCATTTCCTTCTCCAGTGCATGAAAGTGAAAAGTGAAAGTGAAGTCGCTCAGTCATGTCCTATTCTTCTCGACCCCATGGACTGTAGTCTTCCAGGCTCCTCCATCCATGGGATTTCCCAGCCAAGAGTACTGGAGTGGGTTGCCATGAAGCTATAGGTCTATACAAATTGACAGAGATGCTTAGTCTTTTTCGCTGCAGGGAACTTACCACATTCTCTAATGTGATCAGAGTGTGGTTCCTCCTGGTTGAATTGTACCTTCTCTTTCCAATTCTGCTGGGCTTCTCTTCTAAGTCTGAACACTTGCTGACCTTTCCTGTTCTTGGCAGACATCTGGGCGGCTGTAAGGAAAAGGCCCAAAGCCCAGGCATTTTTCCAACAGCTTTATTGATGCATAATTTAAGAGAAGATGTTTCTGCTGTTCTATGATAAAGTTCAGTTGAGAGGTGGTGTTAATATCTTCCTTAGAACCAAGGTCACTTGGAAGGTTGAACTCCAAGTCTGTGATCAAAATTACCAAAATTTGCCAGTAAGCTCCAGGTGAGCAGAGTTCTTTTACATGTGACACACATAAATATTTGGTAATGACTGACTGAAAAAAAAAGAAAAAGAAAAAAACCACCAGAATCTTGGTGGTGATGGTGTAGCTGCTAAGTCCTGTCTGACTCTGGCCACCCCAATGGACTGTAGCCCACCAGGCTTCTCTTTCCATGGGATCTCCCAGGCAAGAATACTGGAATGGGTTGCCATTTCCTCCTCCAGAAGATCTTCCTGATCCAGGGATCTCAGATTCTTAGCTTGCATTTTAACTCAAGTCCGTGCAAGTGGTAAAGAATCCACCTGCCAATGCAGAAGACGTAGGAGATGTGGGTTCGATCCCTGGATTGGGAAGATCCGATAGAGGAGGAAATGGCAACACACTCCAGTATTCTTGCCTGGAAAGTTCCATGGACAGTGGAGCCTGGTTGGCTACAGTCCATGGGGCCATAGAGAGTCAGACATGACTAAGTAAGCTCTTACCTACATGAACATAGGTAAGCTACTATTTTTAGGCTACTATACAGAGAGTGCTGTGGAAAAAATAAACATAGAAAGCTCTGCACAGTTTTTCTGATGATTTCATAGGACATGTACAAAATAATACATCATTTTAACTGACATCCTGATGTTACATATTATACAGTTGTAGTTCAGAGGAGTGAAGTAGGAAGTCAGAAAGAGCTAATTAGAGGCAGACACCGAACTCATACTTTATTTTACTAATACAGTCAGCTGGTTTCTCCTTTTAGGTGGTTAAGGAAATTTAGATAAATTTGCAGTTAACCACAAAACAAAGAAATAAATGCTTCCAAACAATAAAACATTTGTCTATAAAACTTCCGAGAAGGATGTGGATGCTTTCACATGGGGAAGTCATAGACTATCTGGAAATTTGGATCCTAAAGAAGAGTGGTTTTGGAGGAGGATAGGACAAGATGGAGAGAGGCTAAGATACACTCACAAAATAAACCGAGCCTGCCTTGCACTGGAGCTAGATCGGGACTTTGTTCCTCAAGGTGACTGCTGGGCTACATTTAAATACAAAAGAAGTTTCTTGCCAGGTTTCTTGAGGACCCCAGTGAAAGTCAAAGATCAACCTAGCTGCTAAAATGATTCTAAATTGGATTAAGAGGCTGACACAGCAGTGCTTTAACTCTTCATTCAGCAGTTGTTCTCCTTGGCTAACCTGAGCAAAGCTGAGGGCCTTTTTGTGAACCCAGCGTAAAAACAAGTCGGATGTTAAGGACATGTACTTTAACACACTTGTGTGGTTTGAACATAATTGGACTTGCAGAAAGACCTTTTATAAATCACTCCTATGGGGGCACTTTCTGAAGGAAGAGGGTAAAAGTGAGCCCTTCCTGTGACTGGTGAGATGGACTTTGTGTTTTGTGAATTTGCATAATCATCACCTTGAAAAGGTGTTGCGTCTTACTCCAATTATAGATGAATGGGAGCTATCTTTGTGAAGTTCACAGCCCTGGTGAGATGCTGCTGGGCTCCTGGCAGACATCTGTGGAAGTCTGGGCTGCCATGGGGGAGGGCAAAGGACAGATGGTGTGTGTGGGGTGGGGTGGGGGGACTTCCAGAATGATTCCTTAGACAAGACAGGAAAGGTCGCTTCTGACTAGTGAGGGAGCATGTCTCAGAATGACCTTCATGTCTCCTCCTTAAGTCTGAAGTTACAGAATGAAGTTACTAAGTTACTGCATCTTAGCAGCTCAGGATGTGTGGCACTGGGGACCTCGCAGTTAACTGGGACTTTCAGAAGGGTGCAGCCTGGTGACGTCAGCTTCCGGAAGGCTCCACAATACTGATACTTTCCAGATGTTTCTCCTCTTTTCTCCTTTCTGACCAGCTATGTCTTCCTCTCATCATTCTGTCCTGTCCTTTCAAGGAATTGAGATGAAATACTGCCTGGTGTCTTAGGTGTGATAGAATCACTCAGCAGTAGGAAGTGATTTAATATCTTATATTAATATTTATAATAGTCTTCACTGCTTGTGACTCGCATAAACACTCTTTTTTCCTGTTCAAACCCAATATTGGAATAAAACACTAGAGTATCTTTTACAAAAAATTACTTTTAATGGTGCAATAGTTTGTAATAATCTGTGTAGAAGTTTATGGTTTTCAAAGCACTTTTTGCTTATATTACCTTATTTAATCCCCAGAATAAATCTGAGGAGTAATTAATACTCTTTAAACTCTCTTTTTCCAGATGAGGAAAGGGAGGCCCAGAGAAGTTAAATAATTCACTCAAGGTCATACAAATAATAAATTGCAGAACTAAATCTTAATTCAGACTCTTTACATCTGTATCTTTTTGGGAGGGATTGGGGGCAAGAGGAGAAGGGGACGACAGAGGATGGGATGGCTGGATGGCATCACTGACTCGATGGACGGGAGTCTCAGTGAACTCCGGGAGTTTGTGATGGACAGGGAGGCCTGGCGTGCT
The DNA here is from genome assembly GCF_000754665.1 of Bison bison bison. Taxonomy (NCBI): domain Eukaryota; kingdom Metazoa; phylum Chordata; class Mammalia; order Artiodactyla; family Bovidae; genus Bison; species Bison bison. The sequence goes on from NW_011494810.1 coordinate 6,910,636, forward strand.
GCGATTCATGGGGTCGCAAAAAGTTGGACACGACTGAGCGACTGATCTGATCTGATCATTAAATTTATATTTACTATAGAGCCTCTCTTCTTATTTTTTGCCCGTATAAAACGAGGGAAATGAGGGAAAGGAAAGCAGCTGGAAAATGAATTTATTAAAAGAATGTAACTTTTCTCACAGTTTCCTAATGGATCTTTCAGGTATGTTATTTGAGGACCTGTTGCCTTATATCTGTAGTAAAACTAGTGCTCTGCAAATTCCTCCATTAAGACAGGTATGTCGGTGGCAGCTCTTGTTCCCCCTTCTCCAAAGGAAAAACTAAGGCTTCACAAAACTGAGACATCTTCCTCTCAGCTGGTGGACCCGACCAGGGGGCAGAATTGAGATCTCCTCTAAGAACTCTCCAGCCTCTTTAATCTCTCAGCGTTTCAAAAGCCTGAATACCTCCCCGACCCCTACTCCCACCCCCTGACCCCCGCCTTTGGCTTGCAGCCTTCGAAGAAGAGAGTGGCGCCCCCTCCGTCTGGGAATGGCCCTTTGGGGTAACTGCAGAGCACTTAGTGCACCCAGGTTGGGGTTTGAGTAAGTCATGCGGGTTATGCTGAATGACTAAGCCTTTGGTCTGCTTTTCCTGTGCAAAGGTAAGGGTGGAGTTCCCGCCTACCCGCACCTTTCTTCAAAATACCCCCTTCCTGGGCTTGTGCCGCAGGTCCTTCCAGCCTCATGGACCAATATCCACGTTACTTTGCTGCAAAAAATAATGTACAAAACCCAGCAGCTTTAAAATCCTTCATTTTGGGCCTTTAAGTCCCCAAGACACAGAAAGTTAAATGGGCGTCGAAAAATGGAACCTAAAGATGGAGGTGCATGTCTTTGACCGCGTCTGCATTTGTGATTTATGTAAAACAGCAGAGATGTGCCTTTCTTTTCTTCCCTGCATATCGATTTCCCAGGCGTGGCCCATCCTGGGCCCCGGCGGCCGGCCCCCCTCTGCCGGCCCCCTCCGCAGATCAGCCCCACCTGCGTGCGCCCAGCCACGAGCCGCCAGGTCGCCCGCCTGCGACGGGCTGGGGCGCGCGGCCCCGGGGGCGGACTCCCGCCGCCCAGCTGAGACGCGATTCGTCACTCTTGCAGAACTTTCCCCCTGAAAATCCCTGCACCAGAACCAGCCCTCCCGCCCCGCGGAGGTTTTGATTTTAGAGACTTTCCTTCCTTTTTATTTTCTGTGTGCTGGTTTTGGCTGCCAGCTCGTGCAAGTACATGTCCGCGGTCGTCGCCCCTGCAGCCGCCTACCCGGACACCATGCACTTCGAGGCAGAAGAATCCAAGGAAGGTACGGTTTGGATTTGGTTGAGGGGTCGCCCGCCAAGTTCTGCGGAGGAATGTGGAAGTAGGGCGGCGGGGTAGTGGAGCAGATACGAGTTTAAAAGTGAGCGATGGGTACTTTGTCCGTTCTGACTGCGCCTTCGCTGCTGGTTTCAGGGCGACTGTGCCGAATACACTTCTCACCCCGCGGCCGGTCAAAGGGGAGGGAGGAAGAGTCAATCCTGGCTCTGCCAGTCCACTAAACGCTGCTTTCTAGATCTTTCTGGAAACGAAACAGCCCCAGTATTGACTCCAAGAATGCGAAATGTATTTAGAAGAGCACTGCCTGCCTGCAGTCTGGACAGTAGAAAGCTGGATCCCTTGGAAGAGCCCTAAGAGTCCAGGGTCCCTTGAAAAGGGATTTCAGAAATTGGAAACTTTGTGTGTTTCCGGCTAAAGGGGGAAGCTGCGTGCGGGGGAGAAGTGAAAGATCTTTATTTGAGAAATAGGTTTTTTTTTTTTTCTAAATCCTTGCTGACTTTTCAGCAGTGAATTTATTTTGTTGGGGGGCTTTAAGGGGGTTGAGAGATATGAGGGAGGGCTTGTGCAACTTGAAACTGAGAAGAGTTTGTCTGTTTCTAACTTTGCCAAAGCAAAGGGTTTCCATTTACTCCTAACAGAGCGGGTGACAGGGCTGGAAAAACTCCAACCAAAACACAATTATACGCTGGTGTTAGTTCGGGGAGTTTATTTGTGTGTGAGTGTTTGTACGCTTTGTTTCCTGAAACTTTATGTATACAAAAGTCCTCTTGTAAGTTGAGGTAAAAGTGGGGGAAATGAGAGAGTAAGAGAGCAGACTGTGCAAGATTGTGAAATTTCTTTCTTTTTAAGTAGTCTCTTGGGAAACGGGTAAATTTCGAATCAATCATAGCAGCTCAGAGAGCCTGAGGAGCAGAAAGGAACCCCATCGTTTCTCGGTTTGGTAGATACCAGTCAGGGAGAGCCCTGGAAATTTGTCCTCTTCTTTTCCTGATTCCCATCCCTAAAGTTAAGCCCTGTATTTCAAGATGTGGTCTCTGTGGGCTGAAATTTCCTTTATTGTGCTGTGTGAGGGAAGCAGTCAATAAAAAACAGTCTTGTTTAATAGAAATATGGGACTGGTGTGAATGAGAAATGACAGCCAGGAGCATTGTTTTTGAGCTTGATGTGGGAACTTGGGGGATTAATGTTTCTTTGCTGCCGTGGAGTCTGTACTGATGGAGCTTTGTGCTGTTGGAGGCTTTTCTTTTAAACAGCGATGTACAACTGGGGTTGAAGGCACATGGGCCGAGAGAAGCCAATAGTGAACTTTTATATGAATTACAAGTAGCACTTACATTGGTATTTTTCTCCCAGGCATGCTTTTTTCTTTTGGGGGAAAAAAAAAAAAAACTAAAACAAAACAGTGAGGAGAAAGTGGAAAAACAGTATCCCAAAGCATATTCTTTGGGATACATTCTTTCAGCCAGCACCCACATTCTTCTCTCCAGCCCAGCTCACCCATTGCAAGCCTGAAAACTGGATGGAGGTGAAGAGATGCCTTAATGCACACCCCCTTGTTCCTAACCTTTCCCTTTCCCTTGCCATCACTTACATTCTGCAAATCTGTAGCAAATTATCCTCCCTCTGTTATTTACTGAATGCCCAACATGTTTCTTTTTATATAATATGAGGTGCTTGAGTTTTAAATTGATGGCAGTTAGAATAGGATGTAGAATAACTCTTGAGGGAGATGAAACAAATAACTTTATTAACAAATGGAATCATAGTAGCTTCTACCAGGAAATAAAGGACTAGTGTGTATATATGTGTGTTTGTGTGTGTGTGTGCGTGTGTGTCCCAGGCAGTTCTGACAAGATTTGTTATTGGCTGTGATCTAGAATCCTCTGCTTAACTACCACCACTCAGAAAGGAGCAATGCTGTTTATTTTTATTTTTTAAAAAAGATTTTTTGATGTGGACTGTTATAAAGTCTTTATCAAATTTGTTACAATATTGCTTCTGTTTTATGTTTTGGTGTTTTGGCCCCAAGGCATGTGGGATCTTAGCTCCCCAACCAGGGATCAAACCCTCACCCTCTGCAGTCAAAGGTGAAGTCTTAACCACTGGACCACCAGGGAAGTCCCTCAGTGCTGTTTAAATAGCTCAGTTATCTTTATTGTCTATCCTTAGAAATTCTGTCCCTTCTCCTTAGCTTTTTTTTTTTTCCCCTCCTTGTGGATTTATGTATCCCATCTAGTGTGAGATCACCACAAGTTCTTCACAGTGTCCGCATCGCAAGCAAATTGCCTTCCGATGCTTCATGCCTGATTTGCCATACTGGGAGATACTTTAAATCATTAGTCTGAACTGCAGTGAGAGACTAGTATATGTTGTTCAGGGTTGAATATGAAACAAAATATCTGGTTGAATTCAGAAATCCTTGCAGGCCAATACATTTGTGTATGTGAGTGAATGTAGAAGCAAATGACTGGGGATATTGTTAAGCCACTGTAGCTTAGGACAAACTTGACTCTGTGCCAGGAGTGCTGAGCCTCCGTCCTCAGTCAAAAGCCACCTCCTAAAGAATCAATTTAATTTTTCCTGCTTACAAATGAATAGGTGATTGTGCTTGAGTATTAAACAGAGAAAAAGAACTCAGACCTTGCTAGATTAGAAGCTGAGTGAGTTTAAGATATCCTGGCATAAAATGAATAGGAAAGCAAGAGAAAGGGAGGAAGAAACCTACTTTATTAAACAGGGGAAGACTGTTGAAAAAATATCAACAGTTACCCATGGATGGGGGCTTCCTGAGGAGATGCGTTGATGGCCATATTTTTGGCATTTAATTGATTCCTGTTGAATAAATTTCTTAATTATGAGGTAGGAGAAATGAATCACAATTAAGATCTCTGCAGATCTTTCTAGTGCTAAGCATCGAGGGGTCTGGGGCTCCTCTGACTTGGTTATTGAAGCTTTGGTACCAAAAAATGAGGAGGCCACTATTAAGGAGCTGCTTTGGGAGGGCTGAGCTGTGAGTGAGCTCGGCTCCTCCTGTCTTGCCCATAATAGCACTTCCGGCCACGGCCTCACCTAGTTCTCTCATGCCTCACCAGGACTGCTATTTCACAAAGAAAACAGTAGCCATTAGGCAACTCCCTCACTTCCTGCTTTCAGACGGACAGATTCACCTTTACCCACACCCATCCTCCCAGTGTCTGTGGAACAGGCGTGGTTCCTGTTGGAAGGAGCGGAAGGAGGCTCCTTCTACTGTGGGCTCCTCACTGCACAAGTTGGCCTCACGTCTTTCCTGGCTCCTGCCCTTCTGTGTATAGATGGGCCCAAGCTCCCTACTTTGGCGGTGTTGGCACTTGATGGTCTTTCTGCCTGAAATTCTTCTCCCCACCTGACCCCCTTTCCCTGGTCGGGTTTTTGGGTTGGAAGGCCCTTTCTGAACCTCCAACTTTAAAATCCCTTACTGCAGTCTCTCAGAACACCTAACCTTTTTGTGGCCAATACCACATTGTTTAGCATCTTTCTCTAGACCACAAGCTCTTGAGGGCAAGACCATGTCTGTTTTATTCCCCACTGGGTCTCCAAGACCTAGGCAATGAGAGGTGATCATTCAGTATTTATAAAATGAATGAATGATCTTCATTCCTTAGAGGTAATCCTCAGTACTTTGTTAATTTTAGGCATATATTTCTCCTATAAAATGAACCTGCTTTTTTTTTTTTTCTTTTTTACCTTTTGCATGATGCCTACGTTCTCACTCTTTGTCATCCTTCATCCACTGAAGTCTGTCTTTTTCTCCATTCAGTTCAGTTCAGTTCAGTCGCTCAGTCATGTCCAACTCTTTGCGACCCCATGAATCGCAGCACGGCAGGCCTCCCTGTCCATCACCAACTCCCAGAGTTCACTCAGACTCACGTCCATCGAGTCAGTGATGCCATTACTCCACTGAAATTGCCCAGATCACCAGTGACTTCCCAGGTGCCAAAACCACCAGTGACCTAGCATTCATATTTTCGCCCCGATCTTACTTGACTTGGTTTTGCAGTGCTTGACACTAGAAGACCGGTGTCCTGGCAGTCCTAGATTCCTCCCTGAGTTCCTATGCCTCTACACTCTCTAGCTGTTTCTTTCTAATCTCTTAGAGCACCAGTCTAGGCTTTTCTAAAAGTTACCTGTACAGCCAGCTGCCTGGTAAACACCATGCTTCTTTTTTTAAAGTGCAGAATAGCTGGTTTATAGTGTTGTGTTAGTTTCAGGTGTACAGCAAAGTGATTCAGTAATATTTTTGCAGATTATTTTCTACTATAGGTTCTTACAAGATATTGAATATAGTTCCCTGTGGTATAGAGTAGGACCCTGTTGGTTATCTATTTTATATATAGTAGTTTATACCAAGCTCCTAATTTCTCCCTCCCATCCCTTTTCCCCTTTGGTAACCATAAGTTTGTTTTCTATGTCTGTGAGTCCTGGTAAACACCATGCTTTGACTGTCATATGGGTATCTCACATTCAACAGATCTGCACTGAGCCTGTCATTTCCTACTCTTCACAAATCTCACCCTCCTTTTGTCTCATCACTGAATATCACAGCACTCTTTTTAGCTTCCAAACTGCAAATCTGCTAGTTGTCCTTAATCCCACCCTCTCCTTTATCTTCAGCTTTCACCTGGCACTTCCTCCTCCTCATTATCTATTGAGTGCATCTCCTTCTCTTCATTTTCCTGGACCCTGCCTTGCTTCAGGTCCTCAGTATTTGTGCCTTCATGAATACAATAACTACCTCTCTCATCAGGATTCTTGGTTGCAACAAATAGAAATTGATTCCTGCTAGGAAAATCCCATGGACGGAGGAGCCTGGTAGGCTGCGGTCCATGGGGTTGCTAAGAGTCAGACACGACTGAGTGACTTCACTTTCACTTTTCACTTTCATGCATTAGACAAGGAAATGGCAACCCACTCCAGTATTCTTGCCTGGAGAATCCCAGGGACAGGGGAGCCTGGTGGGCGGCCATCTATAGGGTCGCACAGAGTCAGACACGACTGAAGTGACTTAGCAGCAGCAGCAGCAGCAGCAGCAGCAGCAGAATCATGAGGAATGGATTGAAATGAAGGATGTCTTGAAAGTTTACTGGGTTAGTTCACACATCCCCAGAAAGAATTAGCCTCTGAAAGATACATCAGGAAATGCAGCCAAGAATCTCCTGGTTAGGACCTCACGATGGCCTTGGCCTCCTGTGTATTTTTCAGTTCCGTCTCAGATGGGACTCCAGATGTGCCTGAATATTTAGTCATGCTCCACATTTAAAAATCTCAGAAGTAAGCCAGCTGTTTGTCAGTGCTGGGTTGTGTCCTTGCCCTTACTGCTTGAGGGAGAGATATCCTCTGGTTCCAGCTTTGCTGCAACCACTTGCAAAATGAGGGTTTCTTCAGAATTAGGAAGGGACTTCTGATGTGGATCACCGAAACAGCCACAGACATCTACCACTCCATGGGACTGGTCCATGCGACCCTAGTGCTACCCTGCCTATTTACTTCCTTGTTCCCTCAGCAAACGTTTCCTTTGTTGGGCTCACTCTCTTGCTCCTCCTTAAGTGGGTAACGTGTCCAGCAGGACCCAGTCTGGAGTCGAGGCTCTTTCACAGGGTTCCCATAATACCCTGTACTTCCTGCAGTTGTACCTTTTTTCATGTATTACAGCCATTAGTCTTCTTTTCCTTTGCCTCCTCTGTTAGGAGTTTTTTTTTTTTTTTTCCCTCTTCAGTAAGCAAGATTTGTGCATGGTTTGTTTTTGCTTGACCTAGGACCTCTATTTAGGAGGGCCTAAAAAGCATTGTCAAATTAATCAGTTTAAAAATGAAATTACATGACATGAAACTTTTTAGAGCACTGCTTAGAGATCATCCAGCCTTGCTTTTATAGAAATAGTGCCTTCCAAACCTAGAGAACAAATTTATGTAGTGTTTCTTAAATTCTCCACTGAAGTACTTTTAATGGCAGAGGCAAAACAAGCATGTGTCTTTAATCACGGGCATTGGGGCCCAAGATGGCTTGCGAGCATCTCAAATTGCCTTGAGGACCAAAGAAGTGATTTTGAAACTAAAGTGTATTGAGTACTTTCCTGTGTCGGGCACAGTGCTAATTAAGCATCTGATTATGTATATTAATCTCATTTGATACTTGTCTAATAATCCTTTGTTTTAGTTCTGCATAATGATTAAGAAAACTGAGGTTCCGAGAGGTTAAAAACCATGCCTGAAACCACAAAACCAGAAAAGGTAGAATCAAGATTTGAATGGAAGCCGTCTATCCATAGACCCTGATGGGATGTGGTACTTCCAGGGCTCTCCCCCATCCTCAAGTAATTTAAACACTCAAGAGAATGCTGTCTGTGAGTCCTGGGTCCACTTGTACCCCATTTCTGAGAAGACAGGAGTAGAGAGACCAGGTACCTTGGAGGAGAAAGAGAAGAGCCCCGGCACATGGGCAGGGAGTCTTGAGCGCATCCTTCTACCCCTGATGCAGGAGATCTAGGAACCCAACAGGGCTGGGTGGGAGGTTCTGGAGCCTACGCCAGCAAGAGAGACCAGAGTACCTATGGGAGAGGAGAAGGGACCTCACTTTCTGAACCAGAGGA
>NW_011494810.1:6918707-6966237 GCF_000754665.1 Bison bison bison
GCTTGAGAATGGAGAGCTTGGACTTCCCAGGTCACTGGGGATGTGTGTGTTATGTTATTACAATAGGGTGACTTTGTAGCATCCAGTGAGTCTCCAGTTTCTTTAAAATCTGCTAGGTGTATAGATACATGTGAGTGATTCTCAGCAGAGTTGCGTTCCACTCAATTAGTCATCTCTCCTGATAACATGTTAACTTGTTGGGCACATGCACAGGCACTTACACTCTCGATTGTAGCCCTCTTCAGTGTTAGTGTCACGTAACAGGTGCCTGACCTGTTCCTTGGTGCTTCTGCTATGGTTTCTCTGAGCCACAGGTTGCCTTGAGTCCCTCTCACCAGAATCTGCCAGAGCTGGGGTCCGAATTCCTGGTGGGTTTTTAGGAAACCAGTCTGGATCACAAACTTGCAGTCAAACGACTGAGATCAGTCAAATGCCAGGACAGTGTCTGAGCTTTGCGCCCCAGCACATGTGCCAGCCTTGCAGAACCTTCCAGGAACCTCATGGTCGGCATTGCCCCACCTCCTAGAAATTTTAATTCTTCAAAAAGTAGAGACTTCCACTACAAAGAAGGGGACCAATATCTGTCAGAGTATTGATCATATAAAAGCTCGTTTGTTCCATGGTGGTGGTTTATTAATATCTTCTATAATCTAAAAGCTCAATGGTATCATATAAGCTCCCACACCAGGGGTGCCTTCCCTGTTTTAACCTCATGTCCTGTGGCAGCTTATAAATCAAGTTCATTGCTAAGCATCACTTTACCAGTGTTCTCCCCCCTTTCCCCAGCCCTGCTTTGCCCAGGGAGTGATGAGTTCAGAGGTGAAGCTGTAGTTCAGCTCTGATGAAATCCATAGCCCTTGGTACAGCTGACCTTGATGTCATATATAATGTAGAAGGTGCAGCCCATGCTTTAAAACATCGAACTTTGATGTGATTATGTTTCCTTTTATATAGTCATTAGCCTTAGAGTGCAGTGTGCTGACAAGGACTAAAAATGGCAAGTCCGTCTAAGATCCATGCCATACTGTCTCCTTACAGGGTACTTCACTGGTAACCTGGTGTTGCCTGACCCCCCACCCCAGCTCTGTAAGCTTAATTATCCTAGGGCCCTTTTCTTCCTCACTTCTGAAATTTTCATCAGACTGAATTTGCATCACACCTTTCTTGTCCTTGCATGAGGATGCCCTTGGGAGAACCAGGATAACATGGCTGATGAAATTCCCCGCTCCTGGCAGTTGATAATCCAGGAAGAAGCAAGAGAATGCAGTAGGGTGAGACAAAGTCTCAGGACCCAGTGATTTCAATTCAGAATAATGCAGCATATCATTTCATTAATAATGCAGAATAATCCTAGAGTTGCCACAAACCATTTATTTGTCAACATTTCCATCCATATGAGAAAGATGCTAACAACTTGGGAGACAGTGAGGTAAACATGGCTGTATACTTCTCTTCATTCAGTACATTGTACCTAAAAAGATAGTATAAGCTGAAATTTAAAAAAAATCAAATCATTATATATATGTGTGTAATATTTAAGGAAGGCCTACAGTGCAAAGCTTTTTGTAATGAAATTGCCCCCTACAAATATAAGTAGAATCCCCATGTCTGAGAGTTAAAAGCAACTCTGAAGGGCCTTCCGTCTAACTTTATTTAGAGATGAGAAACCAAGGCCTAGAAAGGTGATGTTTAGGTCCTTCTGTCCACCTTGTACCTGTTTGGCAAACGAGAAATTTCACAAGCCTAGGTTTTAGCATCGCGGATTTTTGCATGAGATCTCCTGGAAGCAGGACAACCTAATTTGTTTGTGGCTGTCCTACACTGCCTTTCGGGGGAATTTGCCAAACCTAAGTGGAATGGTTGAACACACAGAGATTTACAATTTCACCTTCTCTTATGTGCTCCTCAGGAAAGTGAAAGATAAGGAGGTACCATGAAATAAAATTTCGCTCTGCAATAGAGCCTTCAAGATCCCTGGTTTTCAAAGTGGTAGACTGAGTGAGAGGTGATTAAGAGTGAGCTCAGTTGTTTTCATTCCTTTGAGAACATGGCTCAGGAAAATTAGCTCCATAGCTGCTGATGGGGCAGGGGTGTCCTTCCTTGGAGGGGAGGTTTGCATGTATGTGGCCGAGCACTGGTATTTGGACACCAGACATGCAGTTGCAGGAGCAGGTGGGTGGCTCTCAACCAGATTTTCCCCAGAGCCCTGGGAGCCCGGTGCAAGCTAGGGGTCAGAACACATAGTTTTCTGAGAAGCAGCTCAGTATTCCCTCAGCCATTGATCACAATTCCTGAAAGACTAGTTGCTTGGATCCTTTTTCTTCCAGTTGTATTAAGATATAATTGACATGCAGTGCTGTCTAAGTTTAAGGTGTATGGCATAATGATTTGATGTACATATATCATGAAATGATTATCACAGTGAATTTAGGGGAGATATGTCATCTCATATAGTTTCAAAATTAAAGAAACAAAAAAATTGTTTAAAAACTTGTATGTATAGCACATAGCAGTGTCAGTTATATTTATCGCATATCTTAAATCTTGTTCTAAGGGCTTCAGAACCTTGAGGGAAAGTTAGGTATGGAGCTGGAGTGTGTGATGAGTGAATGACTCATCATTCGCTGAGTGGATTGCTCTGGGAAACTGTAACTCCTGTGTTGTTAGATTGGTACCTTATGATATTTATGTTTTGAAGATGTATGGGCATGTGTGTTTGTGTATATAGCACTGTCCATGGACTTACATGGGAATACGGTCTCCAGCTTCATCGTGACAAACAAGATTTAATTGCATAAATAACTGGGAGTAAACTTCTTCCAAGGAAATGTGGAAGCAAAGAGGGCACTAAGCTGAGTGCCCTAGGTGAGCACATCAGCCCGAGGCCTGAAGCCTTCCAAGACTTCATGTGCCCACACCAGGGTTGCCTGTCAGGAAGAGAATAAGCGATTTATGAACTTTCCTTTCATTGTGACTTGCCATGTATCTAGCCGTCAGTTCAGCTGGCCCAGGTATGTGTTTTCATGTGGCCCCCCCCTAGGCTGAGGAGCTGGGGATCAGAGGTGTCCCCAGAGCACAGGCTGCTCTGCTCACTGTGGACAGTCCTGTTTCCTGGGTGCAGCCTCTCTCCCTCCATCACTGCCGCCTTCTGTGGGCCTTGGATACTCACAGCAGCAAATGTTGGCAAAGTTAGTACTTCTGTGTGTGGAGAGCCCAGCCCTCAAAGAACTCCTAGTTCAGGGCATCACATGCAGCACGTGTGCATTCATAGTACAGAATGCAAGGTGGGGGTTTAGGCTGAGTGCAGGCCAGAGGATGATGTGGTAGACCCTTTGAGAATCTAGAGACTGTTTTCAGCAGACATCACAGGCACTGGTGCCTCCACAGAGGGGTTAGCTAGGACTTCAGTGAGGCCCTTTAGGGAAGATGAGTGGAAAGAAGAGTGGAAGAAGAAGGTTTAGAGCACCATGGAGTGGAGGGTTCATGGCAAGCCTTGGTGGGCCATACTGCAGCAGTACATGGCACCAGCCTAGAAGTCAAGCTGCCCAGAGGGACACTCTGTAGCAGACAAGGCACTGGGCATCAGGAGACCAGTTCTCCTCCTGACTTTGCCCTTGGTTGTCTGTGCAACTTTCAGTCACGGATGAGTCTCTCTGAACTTCAGCCTTCCTCATTAGAAAAGTGCAGGCATTGACTGTAGACTAAAGCATGCTCTGTATAGTGAAGAACAGGAAGCCTGGTGTGCTTCATTCCTTGGGGTTGCAGAATCAGACATGACTTAGCGACAGAACAACAACAAATGCCCCATATACCATTTAGGAGGCAAACAAAATTATTGTAAGAAACTGTGGGATTTGAACTGGAACACGGCAGGTGCAAAGTAGTGTTTTAGGAATACTAAGTGGACGAGTATCATATCTTTTTGCTTTTTCATACTGTTCATGGGATTCTCAAGGCAAGAATACTGAAGTGGTTCACCATTTCCTTTTCCAGTGGACCATGTTTTGTCAGAACTCTCCACCATGACCCATCTGTCTTGGGTGGGCCTACATGGCATGGCTCATAATTTCACTGAGTTAGACAAGTCTGTGGTCCATGTGATGAGAAAGTGAAGAAGAACTAAAGAGCCTCTTGTTGAAAGTGAAAGAGGAGAGTGAAAAAGTTGGCTTAAAACTCAACATTTAGAAAACTAAGATCATGGCATCCGGTCTCATCACTTCATGGCAAATAGATGGGGAAACAATGGAAACAGTGACAGACTTTACTTTTGGGGGCTCCAAAATGACTGCAGATGGTAACTGAAGCCATGAAATTAAAAGATGCTTCCTCCTTGGAAGAAAAGTTATGACCAACTTAGACAGCATATTAAAAAGCAGAGACATTACTTTGCCGACAAAGGTCCGACTAGTCAAAGCTATGGTTTTTCCAGTAGTCATGTATAGATGTGAGAATTGGACTATAAAGAAAGCTGAGCACCAAAGAATTGATGCTTTTGAACTGTGGTGCTGGAGAAGACTCTTGAGAGTCCCTTGGACTGCAAGGAGATCCAACCAGTCAATCCTAAAGGAAATCAGTCCTGAATATTTATTGGAAGGACTGATGCTGAAGCTGAAACTCCACTACCTTGGCCACCTGATGTGAAGAACTGACTCATTGGAAAAGACCCTGATGCTGGGCAAGATTGAAGACAGCAGAAGGGGATGATGGAGGATGAGATGGTTGGATGGCATCACTGACTCAATGGATGTGAGTCTGAGTAATCTCCGAGAGTTGGTGATGGACGGGGAGGGCTGGCGTGCTGCAGTCCATGGAGTCGCAAAGGACTGGACATGACTGAGTATTTGAACTAAACTGAAGCAGACAAGAACCCTAGATTGGTCTGGAGGACCAACTGAGCCAGGGTAAATGAGCCCAGGCAGAAAAGTGTGTGCATCTTCAGTCAGAAGAGGAAAATAGGTTTCCCTGATGTGAGCTGTGAGGGGAAAATTGGAGAGAGGTGAGGGCTGGTCTGTGGAGTTAGTCTCTGAGAATACCCACTTTTATAAGGGAAAGAGGTAGATGCATCCAGTAAAGGAAATAGAAATGGAGACACTCAGTAAGTAGGAGGAAACCCGAGAGAGAACAGGGCTTTAGAAGCCAGGGGAATGAGAGCCCCGTGGAGGTGGTGGTCAGCCATGTCTGAGGAGAGGTGCTGTAGAAAATAGCTTTGCTGTTTTCTCCTTAGGCCTCAGTAAAAGCTGGGAGCCTGTGTTTGAAGAGCTCATCTTCTGAGAACCCCTCACAAATGTTCAATCAATATTTAGCGTATAAAAACACAACATAAAATTTACCATCTTAACCATTTTAAGTAGATGGTGGGAAGTGGGGGCAACCCAGATGGCATAGTGGTAAAGAATCCACCTGCCAATGCAGGAGACATGGGCTCGATCCTGAGTTGGAAAGATTCCCTGGAGTAGGAAATGGCAACCCAGTCCAGTATTCTTGCCTGGAAAATTCCACAGACAGAGAAGCCTGGCAGGCTACAGTCTATGGGATCACAGAGTCAGACATGACTGAGCACACACACATTTGGGGCCCGGGGGTTGACTGCCCCAGCTGTGAGCAGGTGCCCAAGCTCCTGAGGAAGGAAGACTTTGATTATCCAGGACCTCCAGGTCCTAGTTGCCTGCAGATTCCTTCCTGATCTCTACCCCCTTCACCTCTGACCTCTCCCTGTAGCATTGCACAAAATCAGCCCTGGTGCATGAGGGTAAGAAGTGAATATAGGTGTAAAATTTAATCCAGTTCTTCATACTGCAGACTGTAACTGCAGCCACGAAATTAAAAGATGCTTGCTCCTTGGAAGGGAAGCCATGACAAACCTAGACAGCATATTAAAAAGCAGAGACATTACTTTGCCAAGAAAGGTCTGTATCATCAAAGCTATGGTTTTCCCAGTAGTCATGTATGGGTGTGAGAGTTGGGCCATAAAGAAGGCTGATTGCTAAAGAATTGATGCTTTCGAATTGTGGTGCTGGAGAAAACTTTTGAGAGTCCTTTGGACAGCAGAGAGATCAAACCAGTCAGTCCTAAAATAAATCAACCCTGAATATTCATTGGAAGGACTGATGCTAAAGCTGAAGCTCCAATCCTTTGGCCACCTGATGCAAAGAGCCAGCTCATTGGAAAAGATCCTGATGCTGGGCAATATTTAAGGCAGGATGAGTAGGGGACAATAGAGGATGAGATGGTTCGATAGCATCACTGACTCCAAGGACATGAGTTTGAGCAAAGTCCTGGTGTTAGTGAAGGACAGGAAAGTTTGGCGTGCTGCAGTCCATGGGGTTGCAAAAAGTTGGATATGACTTAGCGACTGAACAACAACAACAACAACAACAGCAACCTACTGAGAAAAAGTTTGGTCCAGTCTGAGAATTAGAGAGTTTTTCTCTCCTCCCTTTCACCTACTTTCACTTCCTGTCTGCCTAACTGTTTTCTTCCTGTGACAGGAACACATGTCTTGGAAAACCACTGATGCTTCTGCCAGGGATACCCTAGATCTAACATGTAATATGAAGATCTGACATGTAATATGAAGATCTGACGTGTAATATGAAGATCTGACGTGTAATATGAAGACCAAAATATGAGGGTTTTGGTCTTATACATGTTAAATAGGATTTGGGCCATGCTAGTAAACTGAGCCATCCTGAGGAATTTTTAATTTCCCCTGAGGTAAGAACCAGTGAGGTAAGGCTTTTATTGGTGATTAGATGGCTTCACCCAGGAGGTGCTGGATAAATAAGGAGATTTCCCTGGTGGCTTCCTGCAATGCGGGAGTCCTGGGTTCAATCCCTGAAAGATGCCCTGGAGAAGGGAATGACAAGCCACTCCAGTATTCTTGCCTGGAGAATCCCATGGACAGAGGAACCTGGTGGGCTACAGTCCATAGGGTCGCAAAGAGTCAGACACGAGTGAGTGACTAAGCACAGAACATAATCACAGAGACAAAACCAGCTGGGGCCTGCCTGTGATATTTACCTGGTTGAGAAGTACTGTTTCCCATTCTGTAAAAAGCAGTCAAGGATGGGCTTGCTCCAAAGAACATTTTTCCTTTTGTAAAGTTATCTGATGAAAGTGCACTGACTGTTCTCCTTACTGTAAAGCACATACAAAACCATTTTCACATTGGGGTTTAATATCACGATTAAGTCAGTTACGAAACAGCTAGAATGAAAATGCACCCCTCCCCAATATCACAAGTGTAAAACCTGGACTCAAATTCTTCAAAGAAAGGAGATAATTAAAGAAGGAGTCTCTGTTTAAAAAAACTTTTTTTAATTAAAAATTAAAAAAGAAAAAGACCCGTTCTCCAGAGAGTTCCTGGAGGTAGAATTCAGGGGCCAGTATCACCAATAAAAGGGAAGGAGAAGAACCACTGGGAAACCAGAGCAGTGAAGGAAGTCAAGGGAGTGGCGATCTGGCAGGTTTTAACATTGCAAGGGAACAATGAGGAAGAAAGAGTGAGTGGGAGCGAGGGGAGTGGCAGGCGGTGGCAAGCACGGGGTGGGACCCAGGCCTGATGCAGAGCCTTCAAGGGAGAGAGGAAGGGAGGAGTAAGGAAATAACTTTAAAATGGAAAAAAAAAAGGTACTTTATGCAAAACCAGAGAGGTGAGCAGCAGTATAGGCAAGAGACCACTCTGACTGAGGGGAGACATTTCGGCAGTCTGTTTATTTTGTTTGCTCGTGCAGTTAACAGGGGGTATGAAAGGGTGCTGGTCTCCAAAACACAGTGCAGACTTGGAGCCCCTGAAATAGTGGTGTTTGGAGGACACACAAGCGCCCCAGTTCTTCTCAGGCAGGATTAATGCCGGGGCCCATAAACGAGGACATGACGTTGAGGAATGCTGATGCTTATCCACCAGCCAAATGGGGGCCTGTCAGAATCAAGGGCTGTGTTGTGCTGGCTTGGATTCCTACGGACTTTCTTACTGGGTTATAAAAATGATTTCCTCACAAAGCTTGCCAGTGGCAGATGATGAATTAGAAACACAGTAATGCCAGCCCTGGGGAGGCATGTTGAAGCTGTCAGCTGTACTGTGCCAGCCACTGGATGGAAGGCCACTGGGACGTTTGGTAAATGGCTGTTGGAGGAATGGAGAGCTGTCACTCTGTCTCTCAGTGAAGCTGCACCCAATTTCTGGGGGGTTCACTCATTAAAAAGTCTGATGGTTAGCAGGCTCACTGAAGAAATTCAGGACGAGGGTTTTTATGGGCTGAGCTGCTATAAATTATTTGGCTCACTCGACCATTGGTCTGACTTGATGATCAAGGTGAGAACCCCAGAAGTGTGTGGGTGGTTCCCTGGCATTCCTGTTGACACTGTCCGTCCCAGCATGCTCTGGGGCTGCCCTTCTGTGCCAACTCTTGGGGCGTGGGGGAGGGGAGTTGTTCCTCCTGCTTCTCGGCGGTGGAACTTCAGTGTGCTTGTCTCAACACGTGTAAGGGTTAATCAGGTAAATGTAATTGCTGCTGAGAGAGGCACCCTAGCTGAAGCCTGACATAGCCCTCAGAGTTGCTAGGGGAAGAGTCATTCTTATAGTCCTCAGTTGTTTTCCTCTCTTTCTCAAAGATGTATTTTTAATGTAACATTGTGATATTGGAATCTCATGGACAGATCTTTCCTGGTGACTCAGTCAGTAAAGAGTCTGCCTGCAATGTGGGAGACCCAGGTTCAATCCCTGGGTTGGGAAGATCTCCTGGAGGAGGGTATGGCAACCCATTCCAGTATTCTTGCCTGGAGAATTCCATGGACAAAGAAACCTGGTGGGCTGCAGTCCGTGGGGTCACAAAGAGTTGAACATGACTGAGTGACTTTCACTTTCATGGTATTAGAATCCCAGGGACACAGGAGCCTGGAGGGCTACAGTCCGTGTGGTTGCAAAGAGTCAAACACGACTGAGCAACTAACACTTACATACTTTCATGTGGTGTTACACCAGCGCATAAAGACATTCCTGATCTATAGTTCAGTCCTTTGTATCTTTTTCTTTAAAATTCTCAGGCGACCCTTCATTTAAAATATAATTAGAATGAAATTAAAAGAAAGAATAAATTTATTCTGTTATTGCTTAGTTTCTTGAGGCCTTCTGCATCTTCAGGTTTTTCTGTAAATGAAGATATGGAATGTCATTTGGACTGTTTAATCCAGAGGAGGAGTGGGAGAATGGTTATATTTGGTAGGAATACTGGAATATCACAGAAATTACCAGAAAATAGTCTCTTAGAGTAACACTGTCTGTTGTCTTTCTGTTCTGTTTTCATGCCCCCATCTATCCTTATTCTATGAAATAGTCAAACCTGTTTTCACTGTATATCTTTTACAGCTTCACTCAGCCAGATTTAAAAAAAATATATATTTGATGCTGTTTTTTATTCCATGAATGACTCAATTGACTGAATGTAGCAGCTACTAAGCTTGGCAGTTTGTTGCCATCGTCATGCCCCTGGACAGGAAGTGTTCAGTATAGATATGACTAACCAGTTTCCAGGCTTAAAAATAAAGTGGGGGATTTCTGGACAGAATAAGTCTTTGTCACCCAGTTCAATATGCCTGACAAATCTGAAGCTCACAGCAGTGGCTTTACTTTCTCACTTTTTCCAGGCCAGCACTTCACCTGACATTTTCTGTTATACAGATTGAAACTTACTTTATGGAGTTTGGTGGGTTTTGTTTTGTGTTAAATGAAGTAAGAGGACATTTGAAGAGTCATGAGAATCAGCTACAGTCAGTATTCTCTCCTTGTTACTTCTTTTATTTTTAGCTTCTTTTAAATCATCACCCTCCTGAGGCAGGTGATGGGGAAAAATAACCTTCATCTGCCTGCTGCTGCTGCTTCAGTCTGCCTAGGTAGCAGCTTAAACTCAAAGCGTCAAGGACATGCCACAACACTGTATCCTCAAGGCTTGTCTTCTTGAATCTAAGGATCATTTGAAACAGTACTTTTTCCCCAAAAGTTACTTCCAATCATTTTAGCGATTCTTAAGATTTCTTTTGTCAGGAGGAATTTATACTATTTTGACAGATCCCCAATGGTTTTTCAGCATCTCTCTACCTACAGTTATTGTTTTAGTACTTCAAAGATAAACTTTATATTTTATTTTACCTTGCTGTCTCCCTAAATAATGTCATTTTCCCTCTCTTAATACAAGTTTTTCTCTCTTTTCTTATTCTGAACAGCTGTTTAGTTTGTTTGTGTGTGTGTGTGTGTGTGTTTTTTTTTTTTGTGGGGAGGTCTTAGGGATTTAAGAAGTGTAAAAACTATGTTTTATGGAAATGTTAAATTAGATACAACATTTATTAGTTGAGAGTGTCTATAACAACAGCAAGGTTTTTCTCTTAACTCTGCCCAAGTGTTTGTCTCTGAGCTTCTATTTGTTTTTCATATAAGAAACTGTGCCAGAGAATGATGATTTAAAATACAAAATGCATGCAAATATTTTTAGTTTGGGTTAGCGTGAGGTCAATAATGATTCTTTGGGACAACTCAGATTTATTTGCCAAATTTAGAAATAAATCATAAGTTTATAAAGAATGGGATTGTAGTTACTATATTTGAGCTGAATGTGGCTGTGACCCTGAAATGATGCTTCTCCTTTGCTCCTCCTTACCGCCTCCTCTCTTTTCAAGAGTGAGGCAGGAAAGAGTAAGGTAGTCCCTGCTATGGCTTGGATTAGAACTTGATAAAAATCAAGTTCATTGAAAATATAGGCATCCTGTGCTCCAAATAACCTACACCTGTTCTAACAAGATGTTTTCAGGGGAAAGAGGGAACTGTGTATACAAGCTAAACTTTCATTGAATAAAATGATTCCCTGAGATTTTTTTTAACTTGAATATCTTGCAGTTTATTGTTTGAATGTTGAATGCATAGAATTAGAGCATTGCAGGCATTGGCAGGGTGAGACTTTTTATGTCATTGTTGGCATGTGCCCAGTTTGCCTTGTCTATCTTTTCATGCAGCTGCTCAGTCTCTCTTCGTAAGAATAAGCGGAGTCTTGTTTTGTGTTTGTCACAGCAGGGTATTACTCATAAATTAGGCCTGTGCTGTGGTGATCCTCTGACTTAAAATGTAATCTTCTCTACCTTTTTATTTTGTGAAGACTACTCTCCCTTTGTAGCCTTGTTGTGGCAAGACTCGTCTAGTTTTTGTGATGTTGGACACGTTGCAGGCAAACGGAAAATGCTTGATAATCAATGAAGTACAAGGGTAGACATGGTCTAGAGGGTAAAATATTTTGCAGAACTTAAACCTCTGCTGTTTCATGAGATTGATAGATCATCCAGACGTTGAGAATGAGCCATCATCTGGCCTTCCATCTGATTTTTAGGTACAGGAGGGCACTGGGCTCTGTAGGAGTTTATCATCCATGGTGCCAGCTGTCAGCTGAAACCAAGATGGACATTCAGAATGTACTCTGCATATGAAGGGCATTTAAAAAGCCCCGTTAGGACCTTCTTTTTGCTGGTTCTTTTGAGGCCGTGGAGGTGATAACCAGTCTCTTAGCTAGTGTTTTGAATCACAGTGGTCATGGTTAGGCTCAGCACAAAGCCGTGGTGGACTTTAACCAGTTCAGATCTGTCCAGGTGGATGGAGGATGTTACAGGCTAACTTACTACTTCATCAGAAAATGGAAACTGGAAAGTTGTCTTTCGAATTTGGTTCAGTCGGGCTCTATTATCAGAGTGTTTTGGTACATCTTGTGGGGCAGTGGAAAAGGGAGTGTTTTCGGCAACTCTTGTGTTTGAAAGGCCTTCTTTTTTTTTTTTTTTTAACTAGTTTTTAGTTGTTGTTGTTTGTTGTGCCACAAAAGCATCTCTCAATTTCAGTTCATTGGAATTGTTGATCTGTGGAGTTCTTCCTGAGTAATAAATTTTAGAAGAAAGATTAGAGAATAAAAAGATGTTGATTGAGGGACAGAGAAACAGTGGGTAGATCTAGATGTAAAACTCTTTGGGGCTCCATAAAGCCTTTTAACAACTAAAATCTTAGCCCTCATTTGTTTGGTTTATACCTGGCAGATAAGAAATGAACTTAATCAGACTTTGATAGCAAATTAAAGGCATCAGCCCTCTCTTTAATTGTGCACATACATGCTCAGAAGTTCTATCAACTAATGGATGATAAAAATAAACTGCTAACCTGAATGATGTGAACTGTGCCTAAAAAGAAAATCTTGTCTCTAAAACCAGAAGGGCCCCCCAAATGGTCACCACGTTGCCTTGAGCCCACAGACAAAGGAATAGCTGTTACTGAGACTTCTACTGACCCAACACCAGCCTCCAACTAATGTTGCAGGCATCTTTGCAGCGATCCTTCATGATGAAAAAAATACTGTATTAAAATATTTCAGATTCTTTTTCCTCTATCAGAATGCAATGAGCTGTAAGTCAGCTCAAGAAAAGATGACCCAGCCCCTGACCCCTTGGTACTTTATAAGATGCCATTAAAACCTTGAAGACCCCAGGCATTATTGAGGCCAACATTTGGAATCTTAATCCAAGACTTCTAAAACATCCTTTTTTCTTTTCCCTCCTTGGCCTGTGTCTAAGTTTGCTCTATTTTGTGATAATACCAATTTAATGGAAGAAAAATATTCAAGATGCTAGACACTTGCTATTCAAGAATTAACTTTCTTTTCGTTAGCTAGAGTCTCTAAACATGGTTTAAACATTCATTTAAACATGGTTTCTAAGTTTTGGGAGGAGAGGGGTCAGTATGACATTTTTTCTTTTTTTATTTTGTATGATATAGTGGGAAAAGATTTCATTTTAATTTATCAACAGGAAAAATGTGGTAGTATTCTTTTTGGGTGTTTGCTACAGAATGTGCCCTGCATTGGAATGTGGGTGGAGTTCTGGCATTTTTATATTTGTATGTTTCAGGGAATTAAAGGTACAGAGAAGCATTTGTCCATTGCCTATATAAAGACTAACTATACAGCTGACAGCTTAAAAATACTGTATGGGATGACATTTCATGTCCAACAGTAGCATCTGTTTCCTTAATTCTGAGATTAACAGATGGCATTAAAGATGGATGCTGAAAAGAGGAAAGGCTCTTCTTTTTGCCAAGTTTGTTCACTTCCCTCACCATCCTTTTCAAGGCAAGAGTAGATTTAATGACATCAACTGAAAATTAATAAGAGATTAGTTAAAGGGGAAAACTGTTTAGGTAGGGCAGATTTAATTTTCAGATTTAGAAACTGACTCAAATCATATACTCTAAAGATTTGATTCATCTTTTTTCTAATCGTGTTATCTTTACAGACTTCTTCCCTGGTGGCTCAGACGGTAAAGCGTCTGCCTATAATGCAGGAGACCTGGGTTCAATCCCGGGGTTGGGAAGATCTCCTGGAGAAGGAAATGGCAACCCACTCCAGTATTCTTGCCTGGAGAATCCCACGGAGGGAGGAGCCTAGTAGGCGATAGTTCATAGAGTCACAGAGTCAGACACGACTGAGAGACTTCACTTTCACTTTTCACTTTATAATATACATTGTCTCATGTCTTAGAGATAAATTCAACATAATTTTTCTCAGATATGTTCTATTTTTGCAGCAATGAGAATATTAGAAATCATATGAAGAAAAAAATCAATAAAGATAGATTGCCATAAACATATAAAAGCAGTGTTTACTAAACTAATATGAAAAATATATAAAACACTGCTTCTATATGCCTGTGGAAATCTTTGTCCTGTGTCTCTTTACCAGGTTGAGCCAAGTAGTGTGAACTGGTTCTTCCTGGGTGTGTGTGACATCTGGAGTCATCCCAGAAGGTGCTCAGCCCCTTTGCCCATCCCAGAAACAAAGCCTAGACACTGTACCCGCCCCCTTCCCAACTTGCTAGGCATACTCACTTCTCTTTAAAACCAAACCTGACCTAAATGACCCTGATGCTGGGAAAGATTGAGGGCAGGAGGAAAAGGGGATGACAGAAGATAAGATGGTTGGATAGCATCACTGACTCAATGGACATGGGTTTGGGTGGACTCCAGGAGTTGGTGATGGACAGGGAGGCCTGGGGTGCTGCGGTTCATGGGGTCGCAAAGAGTTGGACACGACTGAGTGACTGAACTGAACTGAACTGACCTAAATAGGATAGCTGTTACTTAACACATCCATAGTCACTGTTTTCAGTTCTTTATAATATCCTCAAATTTAAGAAAGAGCAACAGTATACAGTTATGTGTCCCTGTGTCTTTCACCATATTGGACACTTTACCTGTTAGAACATGTTTCAGTTCATTTAGAAACTGGTTTGCCCTTTCTGAAAGTTCCTTCACAGCTCTCTCACAGGGGTTGTTAAGACAGGCATATGCCAGGAATCTGAGTGTAAGTTAATGCCAGTAGCTCTCACCACAGAAGATGATGCAATACAGAAGACCCATCTCTGCCCTTGAGGAGCTTTCAATCCAGAGGAGATATCAGACATGTGTATGAAGAAGTACATGCAAGGGGATGCCACATTTGGGGTAGAGAGATTCAGGAAGGGCTGTCTGTGGCTGGGATACCTGAGGCACAATTGTTGAGATGAGTAGCATGGGTAGGAAGGTTTGGACAGGACTGGATAGGATTTCTGGAACTACGGTGGTGGTACAGTACATGATTTTAGGAGGCCTGAGGCACAGAGCCAGTAGTCTTCAGTAACTTTACAAGGCCATTAGTCCCTTTCAACTCCCTTGGAATCCATTGCATCATTCCCAGAGAATGCCTATGTTTGGGGTTGTGTGACCTTTGCCACCTTACTCACACTGACTCATACCTTTTGTAGCAGGCAGGTAGACTTGGGGCTCATGGCCTTTGACAGTCAGCAATATCTGGCTAGAAATGAATAGTACTGGGGATTTTCTTCTCATTGAAATAATTTTTATGATTTAAAAAAATTTGAATGATTTTTGTGCTTATGGTACATTTAGGGGAAGAGTACCACTTTTCATTCACATTGTTTTTATTGGTTCCTTTTAAAATATTTTTTTTTAAATACCATTTTAAGTAACCAGAGGGAAACAAAAATACAGATAGGAAGTGGAAAATAAAGGCAAGCATTAACATGGCTGGACTTGGAGGCCATTTTGCTAAGTGAAATAAATCAGAGAAAGACAAATACTATATGACATCACTTATACATAGAATCTAAAAAAAATACAACAAATAGTGTATATAATGCAAAAGAAGCAGATTTATAGATATAGACAACAAACTAGTGGTTACTAACTGAGGGGACAGTACAGTGGTGGGGAAGTAGGGGGTACAAACTGTTGGGTATAAACAGGTTCAAGGATTTATTGTACAACATGGAGAATATAGCCAATATTTTATAACAACTGTAAATGGGAAGTAACCTTTTAAATAGTATAAAAATTATTTTAAATATTAAAAAAAAAACAAAGGCATGTTGTGTTGGTGGCGCTCAAAGAACGAGCATTTAGATTGTTGCTCAGGTAAATACAGGATATCTTCTGGGGTGAAGAGAGAGATTTGCAGCAAGTACGCTGAGGTGGAAAATGCAAGGCATTTTGAGGGAAAGGTGAGTCTAGAAGGTGGTGGAAGCCTGGAGATGTGTTGACAAGTCAGAACTAGGAAGCCTTCTTACTCAACCAGATTGCCAGCCAGGGGAACAGAGGGCTGAGACTGCGTTCCCTCTTGGAGTCACTCCCAGGTCTGAAAAGTGACTCAGAAAGGTTTGAGTCCCTGAACCTCTAAAGCAGGGTGGTTAACTCACATGTCTTAGCTAATTTCCTGGCCCCTGTGGGCCTGTGACAGATGGTAAACTGAACAAAACCTGTTTCTTATCCCCTTGCACCCTCTGCCCCCAGATGTTACAAGAAGGTCAGATATTTCTTGAGAAATGGGAAGTGTGAATTTTTATGTCAGTGCTCCCAATTTTTACATCTTTTTACTAAATAGAAAAACAAAAGTAAAGCATTATGAGGGCACATTTTGGGGTTGATGAAAATATTCTGGAATTAGATAGCAGTGCTTGTCACCTGTTGTGAATATAATAAAAAAAAATCACGGAGCTTTACCCTTTTTAGATGGTTACAATGGTCATTTTTGTGTGATATGAATTTTGTCTCAATTAAAAAAAAATTATGGGGGCCCAACCAAAACATGTTGCCAGCCCAAATTTGTAAGCTCTGTTTTAAATGAAGGAATTACTCTCTGCTACTTCTAGCACAATTTAGAATCCCAATATAAAGTACCTTCTCACAGGGGAGCCAGAGGCCAGGAGTTAATGAGGGTCCCGTTGTAAATTTGCGTCAACCTCTGGGCCTCTTTCTGTGCCCGTGGTCTCCATGGCTCCTTCCATCTCTAAAAGCAGGATTGGCAACAGACATGGGTAGAGGTGAGATGGCTTAAGCTCTGGAGGACTGAGTGAGTGGGTGGAGAGGCAAAGCTTCAGAAAGGTGGGGGCTGCCAAAGTGTTTCAGAGAAGTGATTTATTTTGTTGTTATTTGGCAGCTAGTGGTAAAATTGATTGGTTATTTTATTTGCCAAAGTTTGTGTTACCCAAATATCTACCATTAGGGAAGTAATCCATCTCTCAGACAGCAAGTTAATGTACTTAGGGAAACGTTTTTTAGTTCTTAAAAGAGATCGACTATAATGGCCTTTTTTAGTTATTTTCTTAACTGAAAAATGAGTTTAATATACCATGTATGACTCAATATAAAAGGATTATGATTATTTTAACAAAACTATTTGGCTTTATTATTTTTAACTCTAAGTTAGCCAGCTTCAATAAGGGCAAAATAGAAAAGATTTTTATATTATAATCCTAACTTAATTTTCAAGTTTTTCTTTCTTAACAAACTAGCGAAGAAAGGTGGAGTTTATGCCTTTTTAAATTTCCAGTTTCTTATGAATTTATCCTTAAAAAATGCCTTTTATGGTCTTAAAAAAAACAGCATCTGTCCTTAAAACAGAATTGTCTTATCTCTGCAGAGTGTGGGTTATTCAGTAATTTTTACCAGTTTCAAATGTTATCAAAAGATGATTTTTTTTTCCAGATTCCTATCTCTAGCTATGAATTGGCTCATTTAGAATAAACTTTTTCCAAAGGACTATATTGCAATATTTGTTTCTTAGGTAAATTTGAGATATGATATTTTAGGTATAATAACTAGTTAAAATAATATAATTAATTTATAGTTTCTCACGTTGTTATATCTTATTTTAAAAACCAGTACTGTTTTCCCATTCCTCCCTTGGCTTCCTTTTCCCCCAGAACAATCTGGGAATTTCTTTTGACCCAGCAGATGCATTTTAAAGATTAATTGAACATTTATTATGGATAGGAATAAATAATTATAACCAACACCAAAGATTTCACTTTCAGGGAAAATGGAAGCAAATAATTATGATACAAAGCAGTTTGCAAAAAGAAAGTTTTTGACAGGATTAGTCAATAAACACTTAAAGGAAGAGATGATATTTGGGAGGCATCATTGAGGAATGGATAGAATTTCACCCAAGGTGGCTCTCCCTTGTTTCCATCACATTTCTGCTCAAATGCCACCTTTCCATAAAGGTCTTCCCCAACTACCCTGGAGAAAATAACATAGTCTCTCCGCCACCCCGACTGTTTCCTCATCCTCCCCACCCCCACCAACACACACAATCTGCTTATTTTTTTCTAACCCCTGTCAGTGTTTGACATGTGTATATACACATTTGTTAATTTGTGTCTTGGGGTCTCCCTCTACTAGAATCTGTGCTTCTTGAGAGCAGGCACTTTGGTGCTCAGTAAAACATGTGTTGAGTGAATGAACAAGTAACTGGCTGGGAGAAGGCTTTTCTGCTAAAAGTCTGTTTACTGTTAGAGCTTCAAACTGTATGGAAAATCCAAGTTCAGCTTTTTCCCAGGATATTTATAAATTTGGCACATTCGCCACCTCTCTGAG
Source organism: Bison bison bison (assembly GCF_000754665.1). Lineage (NCBI taxonomy): Eukaryota > Metazoa > Chordata > Mammalia > Artiodactyla > Bovidae > Bison > Bison bison. Next base: position 6,936,658 of record NW_011494810.1, read on the forward strand.
ACCCAGTGAACACATTCTGTAGAAATTAGGGAGAGATTTTGATGCCTGTAACTAAATAGCAAGTATTATGAAAACAAATTCTTATTACTCGTAACCTTCCTACCTTTTTCCCAAGCAAGCTTTCTGTAAACATTCACTAACTGCTCATAATTTAGGTTTAAATTATTTCTAATTTAAACTCTCACATGTCCTTTGGTTTCGGACGTACAGACTCTGCTGGGCAGAATTCTAATTTCTGAAAAGCCAGGAGGAATTCTATAGGTTGGCTCTGAAATGCAGTCACATTTCTTTCTTTCCTTTTTTCTTTTTCCCCTATGTTTTGACCACACCATGAAGCATGTATGATCTTGTTTCACTGGCGAGATCAAACCCAAACCCCTTGCAGTGGGAGCACTGTGTCCTAAGCACTTACCTTAACCAGAGAAGTCCCTATTCGTATTTAAAATGGCTGCAGAGCCTGGAAACTGAGTGTACCTGTGTGCAGATGGCCAGGGAAGGCCTGTGGTAAACCAGCAAGGTTATCTCCTTCTAAAGGTGGACAGCCACAGTTTACCTCAAGACCCACATGGTTACCATGTGGGAATGTGGGCCCGATTTGGTCAGACCTTATGATAGCCAAAAGAAAAATCAGAAACACAGAATTTGAAGCTACATTTTTCAAGTTTTTAAATGACCCACTAATTCTAAGAATACAATTACCATATGTAAAATAGATGACCAGTGCAAGTTCAATGCATGAGGCAGGGGACCCAAAGCCAGTGCTCTGGGACAACCCAGAGAGATGGGGTGGGGAGGGAGGTAGGAGAGGGGTTTGGGACTGGGGGGACACATGTATACCCATGGTTGATTCATGTCGATGTATGGCAAAAACCACCACAATATTGTAAAGTAATTAGCCTCCAATTAAAATAAATTAATTAATTAAGAAAAAAAAAAAGAATACAACACTATATGGGCCAAACAACAGAGTGTCTATGTTGCAAACTCTATAAGGCATCCTAATCTAAATAAAACAATGGAGGATACCTGAGTGTTAGGAGCGGGGAAAGGATTAGAAAGAGGGGTAGAAATGACTTCACAGAGAACCTAAGTGCCACTCTGGAGGTAGCCAGCAGTAAGCACATTGCTTCTGTAAACCACTAGAGTCCTTCCCCCCCACCGCCAAGGTTATACCCTGTAATTTTAGAGCTTCAGTATATCTTGATATTTGGAATGAGATAATTTACTTTAAGGCCCAGCAAATCTCATCTTATCATTCGCTTACCTTTAATGGAATCTAGCCTCTTAGGACTTGACATGGCTCTAAAATGCTTGACTAGCTTAACCTTATCAAACAGTTATTGGGGAAAGGTTTTGACAAGAATGTTGGGAGGCTGTGCCAAGAGGCATATTTGAGAGATGCCCAAGCTGAGGCCAAGAGGTTACTGCTCCTAAAATACTCAAACAGATGGGTTTGGGATATTTTCATGGAAGATGCCAGAACATTTGCAGTACGGACTCAGATAGCTAAATATGGTCACTTCGCCAAATAAAAGTGGCTGGTTATTCTGTATGTTTTGGCAAAAGATGAGAGAAAAGCAGTAGACAAAAAAAAAAAAAGAGAGAGAGAGAGGGAAAAGAAATGAAAATGCATATCTTTTATATAGATTATTTTTCTTTAAAACAAAAGGTGTTTAACATCCCACAGTTGGGACTATGTTTTTGTCCATGAAGTATAAGAAAATCTATTTGTTAAGCTCTAGACACAAAAGAAGACTCTACACATGGACATCACCAGATGGTCGACATCGAAATCAGATTGATCATATTCTTTGCAGCCAGAGATGGAGAAGCTCTATACAGTCAGCAAAAACAAGACCAGGAGGTGGCTGTGGCTCAGATCAGGAACTCCTTATTGCCAAATTCAGACTGAAATTGAAGAAAGTGGAGAAAACCACTAGACCATTCAGGTATGACCTAAATCAAATCCCTTACGATTATACAGTGGAAGTGAGAAATAGATTTAAGGGACTAGACCTGATGGACAGAGTGCCTGATGAACTATGGATGGAGGCTTGTGACATTGTACAGGAGACAGGAATCAAGACCATCCCCAAGAAAAAGAAATGCAGAAAAGCAAAATGGCTATCTGAGGAGGCCTTAAAAAAGCTGTGAAAAGAAGAGAAGTGAAAAGCAAAGGAGAAAAAAAGATATATCCATTTGAATGCAGAGTTCCAAAAAATAGCAAGGAGAGGTAAGAAAGCCTTCCTCAGCGATCAATGCAAAGAAAGAGGGGAAAACAATGGAATGGGAAAGACTAGTGATCTCTTCAAGAAAATTAGAGATACCAAGGGAACATTTTATGCAAAGATGGGCTCAATAAAGGACAAAAATGGTAGGGACCTAACAGAAGCAGAAGATATTAAGAAGAGGTGGCAAGAATACACAGAAGAACTGTACAAAAAGATCTTCATGACCCAGATAATCACAATGGTGTGATCACTCACATAGAGCCAGACATCCTGGAATGTGAAATCAAGTGGGCCTTAGGAAGCATCACTATGAACAAAGCTAGTGGAGGTGATGGAATTCCAGTGGAGCTGTTTCAAATCCTAAAAGATGATGCTGTGAAAGTGCTGCACTCAGTATGCCAGCAAATTTGGAAAACTCAGCAGTGGCCACAGGACTGGAAAAGGTCAGTTTTCATCCTAATCCCAAAGAAAGCCAATGCCAGAGAATGCTCAAACTGCTGTACAATTGCACTCATCTCACACGCTAGTAAAGTGATGCTTAAAATTCTCCAAGCCAGGCTTCAGCAATACGTGAACCGTGAACTTCCAGATGTTCAAGCTGGTTTTAGAAAAGGCAGAGGAACCAGAGATCAAATTGCCAACATCCACTGGATCATGGAAAAAGCAAGAGAGTTCCAGAAAAACATCTATTTCTGCTTTATTGACTATGCCAAAGCCTTTGACTGTGTGGATCACAATAAACTGTGGAAAATTCTGAAAGAGATGGGAATACTAGACCACCTGACCTGTCTTTTGAGACACCTGTATGCAGGTCAGGAAGCAACAGTTAGAACTGGACATGGAACAACAGACTGGTTCCAAATAGGAAAAGGAGTACATCAAGGCTGTATATTGTCACCCTACTTATTTAACTTATATGCAGAGTACATCATGAGAAACGCTGGGCTGGAAGAAGCACAAGCTGGAATCAAGATTGCCAGGAGAAATACCAATAACCTCAGATATGCAGATGACACCACCCTGATGGCAGAAAGTGAAGAAGAACTAAAGACCCTCTTGATGAAAGTGAAAGAGGAGAGTGAAAAAGTTGGCTTAAAGCTCAACATTCAGAAAACTAAGATCATGGCATCTAATCTCATCTCTTCATGGCAAATAGATGGGGAAGCAGTGGCTGGCTTTATTTTTCTGGGCTCCAAAATCACTGCAGATGGTGACTGCAGCCATGAAATTAAAATATGCTTACTCCTTGGAAGGAAAGTTATGACCAACCTAGACAGCCTATTAAAAAGCAGAGACATTGCTTTGCCGACAAAGGTCTGTCCAGTCGAGGCTATGGTTTTTCTAATGGTCATGTACGGGTGTGAGAGTTGGACTATAAAGAAAGCTGAGCACCGAAGAATTGATGCTCTTGAACTGTGGTATTGGAGAAGACTCTTGAGAGTCCCTCGGACTGCAAGGAGATCCAACCAGTCCTTCCTAAAGGAGATCATTCCTGGGTGTTCTTTGAAAGGACTGATGTCTTTGAAAGGACTGATGTTGAAGCTGAAATCCCAATACTTTGGCCACCTGATGTGAAGAGCTGACTCATTGGAAAAGACCCTGATGCTGGGAAAGATTGAAGGCAAGAGGAGAAGGGGATGACAGGATGAGATGGTTGGATGGGCATCACCGACTCAATGGACATGGGTTTGGGAGGACTCTGGGAGTTGGTGATGGACAGGGAGTCCTGGCATGCTGCGATTCATGGGGTCACAAAGAGTCGGGCACGACTGAGCGACTGAACTGAACCGAACTGAGATATAGGATGTGGAGTTCATTCCCTGATACGTCTTGATGAATTACTGGTAAAGATAGTGATAGGTTCCAAGGAGGCAGACGGGAGCAGTGGACTGTGTCTCACTCCGTGGAATCTGGAAGGCATGTGTTAAGCACTTTGAAGAGGAGAGAGATGCATAGAGAGAATGGTCCCTTAGTTGTCAAGGATCATGATCAAGTAAGCCAAGACAGAAAGTTAACTCTCCCAAAAGGCAGAAAATACATTGGAAGAGGAAATGTTTTATTCTTTCCTTTGGATTTAGATTACTTTGCCACTGTACTTTGGAAAAACTTCTTGGAAGAAGTGGCATTTAAACTGAGCCTTAAAGGATGAGCAGGACTTTTTCAGGAGTGAAACATGGTGGACACATCATTTTGCTTTCCTTTTTTTCCCCCTCTCTCTTCTGATGTGTAAGGCCTAGCTTCTATTTTTTTTTTTTTTTTTTTTAGTTCGAGAAGTTGCTTTAGCTTGGGCAGTAGAGAAGCTCTAAGAGGTGAGATTATATAGCTGGCTCAGCCACATCACAGCATTTGCTAGAAACCTCATGAAGAGTATACATTCTCTTAATTTCACCTTTCTTACAGAGCAACCATGCACCGTAATGGACTGCCATGGACCCTAGCTCTGCCCATCGCTAAATGCCCTTGGACAAGTCCCTCGACTGTAGAGCCTCAATTCTCTCATCTGCTCCCTCAGGGTTACATAATAGTAAGAGGACCAAACCAGAACAAAGCTTTCATAAACACATGGAAGTGTTATCCTAAAAATATTTTGCAGACTATGGAGTGCCACGCAAATGTCAGCTGTAATTTGGTTGTCTGGTTGTCTCTGTTATATAGCCAGGAGCAGCCTAAGGAGACCTGAAAGGGTGTGCTGATCACCAATTCCAGTTTTAGGGGTGGCTCAGTAGCTAATCTGCATTCTAGTGTGTTGGCATTTTAAGTCTGTTACTGGTTTTCGTAGCACAGGAGTGAATATAAATATTCATGAGGAGCCAGGGCCTCTGGCAGGATGGGAGAACTTAGCGGGTGGAAAAGTATAGAACATCATGGGGCTTGTTTAGAGGACTTTCCTCTGTAATCTGGTAGAAGCTTGGCTTATATCAACAATGGAAAGGCTTCATGTCCTCAAGAAGGTATGTAAATAAACCCAGATTAATTGAAAAATCTTTAAGAAAAACATAAAGTATCCTAATCCCATATAATAAATAAGGAAGGTTTCATTTAATTTAAAAAGAAAAAGAATAGCTCACTAAAGTCAGTTTGGTATAAACACTTATAGGATATTTTTATTTAATTTCAAACTCATGTGAAGCCTAGTGATAGGTCCTGTTCAAGTTTTGATTAAAGTATCATATAAAGAGGGTAACTTTTCTGTTCTCTTTGAGGCCTAAATAGAATAAGCTCTATTGTGGAAATATTTTCTCTGGATTCTGTGTGCAAACTCAAATCTAGTTTTGGGTGAAAAAAAATTTGAGGAGTTACATCTGTTCATATGCTTCCATAGTGGCTCAGATGGTAAAGAATCTGCCTGTAATGCGGGAGACCGGAGTTTGATCCCTGGGTCAGGAAGATCCTTCTGGAGAAGGGCATGGCAACCCACTCCAGTATTCTTGCCTGGAGAATCCCATGGACAGAGGAGCCTGGCGAGCTACAATCCATGGGGTTGCAAAGAGTCGGACACGACTGAGGGAGTAACACTCTCACTTTCACTTACATCTGTTCATAGGCTATTTACAGCATGCCTTAATGGCAAAAGAATGTCTGTTGAAAATTATAAAGTGTTATGTTGTAGAAGTACACCTCAGAATAGGGATCTTCCACCACTACCCTCCATCAGAACCATCCATCACAGTGCTTCCTCCAAATACAGCTGCTTAGACTGCAGTCCTGAGGATTCTGATTCAGTAAGTCCAACAATGCATTTCTAGAAAACTCCAGACCTTCTGATATTCATAACCCTTGCCAAAGAGATTGCTGCCCATTTCCTGCTGTATCTGTTCTTTCCCTACCAAAGCTTTCTCAGAAACTGAGTACCACTGTAGTAAATTTTCCTGGCCTTGACAACAAATTATACATAGTTTGTGTTTAAGGTTTCTCTAAAGCGATGACCTAGTGGGGTGAGATGGTGGGGGGTGGGGCACAGGGTGAGAGGGAGGCTCAAGACAGAGGGGATATATATATATACTTATAGCTGATTCACATTGTTGTTCAACAGAAACCAATACAACATTGTAAAGCAATTATCCTTCAATTAAAAATAAAAAAGTTTCTCTAAAATCCATAGGACCCACATGCCTCCTTGGGTTTCTCACATATGGGTACACTGCTGGGCAGACTTTTTCGTTCCTAATTCTCTTGTCGGAATTCTGTAGGTCAGCTCTGGAATGTAGTCACATTTATTTTTGTTAAGGCAGAATCTTCTTTTTCTGCCTCTTGGGTCAGTCTCTACTTGTGAAACTTTCCTCAAACCTAATTTCCTTCCATTCCAGCAAAATTATCATTCCTTCTCTTTGCTACCATTGCTTTCAGGATTCTGCTGAGCTGTGTAAACCATCTGCTTCCTGCCTCCACTCCACCTTAGACTTGAGTGTCTGGACAGAAAGGATAGGTTGTTTATCTCTGAATCTGCAGTATCTGATACATTATGAACACTCAGAAGTTTTGTTGAATGATTCACGTCTTTGGGTTAATGTCCTGTCATCTCTCCTCACTCCTATTTCACAAGTCATGATCACAAGACTCTTATCATCCCACACCAGCTGAATGTCAACAATACCTACCTACCTTAACAATAGGGATAACAACATTAATGACCATAGTAATAATAGTTCACATTAATTGATGTTATTTTTTAACACCTGGAGCTCCCCTGAGCACTTTGTATGGATTATTCCCATTTAATCATCATAAAACCCTCAGGTATCCTCATTTGCATGTGGGGAAACTAAGGCACAGAGAAGTTAGGTAACTAGCCCCAGAGACCCAGCACTCAATAGCCAAACTAGGCTTCTGACCCCTGAACCCCAGGCTCACAGTCACCTTGTCTTTTTGCCTGACTGCCTGTCCTGCCCTCGCCTATTTACAGGAGACAATTATGAATCCATTCCAGAGGAATAGCAAGAGCTCAAGTTCATTTGTTAGCCAATAATTTTCACTCATCTTAGCCTACAAATTTGTTAATGGATCATCTGTGTAGTTTGAAAAACCTGAGTAGGTAAAGTTAAAATGTTCCTTTACTCCACTAATCCTCAAGACCTTTAATATTATTAGTACATTTTTTTGCAACTCAAATGGGACCCTTGTCCCTCATATACGCTATTTCCCAAACTTATTTAGCTAGAGGGAATTAGCCCTCACCCCTCGCTTAAGACTCTTAACTTCTTGAAGAATTGGGTTTTTGTTTTTAACATAATTCAGAATAAAAGCTGGCTGGTGCTCATGTGGGGTTCCCAAGAAATTTCTCAGGTCCTAAATATTTGGATAACCCTGACTTTTGACCCTTTCTTATTTAGTCTTGAGTGCCTTTAGTGCTTCAGTACTTAAGTAGTCTTTAGTGACCACTTACATTTACCTGCTGGAAGAGGCACAGATTTGTTGTCAGAGCATAATTGCTAATAGTACCGTTTGCAGAGGGATCCCATTAGGATGATAAACTGCACAACTTCTCTAATCATAACCTCCCCCTGCCCCAGTTAAGTAAAGACCTCTGTTTCAACCTTGCTACCTTCCCACCACTCACTGAAGGACTCTTACTGCTATCACATGAATGGGAATAAAGATAACAGCCATGTGCCTCTGGCATCTCACCATTTTATGTCCTAGTCGTGCAAGGAATTACAGAATTTCATAAATTGGAATTACTCGGTTTAATCTCTCATCATTCAAAAATAGCATTAATAAGAATTACACACCTGTAAGACTTCTTAATGCCTCTTGATGAGGGTGAAAAAGGAGAGTGACAAAGCTGGCTTAAAACTCATCATTCAAAAAACGTAAGATTGTGGGATTTGGTCCCATCACTTCATAGCAAATAGAAGGGGGAAAAGTGGAAGCAGTGACAGATTTTATTTTTTTGGATTCAAAAATCACTGTGGACAGTGACTGCAACCATGAAATTAAAAGACGCTTGCTCTTTGGAAGGAAAGCTATGACAAACCTAGATAGCATATTAAAAAGCAGAGACATCACTTTGTCAATGACAAAAGTCTGTATAGTCAAAGCTATGGTTTTCCTGCTAATCATATACGGATGTGAGAGTTGGGATGTAAAGAAAGCTGAGCACTGAAGAATTGATGCTTTTGAATTGTGGTTCTGGAGAAAACTCTTCTGAGTCCCCTGGACAACAAGGAGATCAAACCAGTCAATCCTAAAGGAAATCAACCCTGAATACTTATTGGAAGAACTGATGCTAAAGCAGAAGCTCCAACACTTTGGCTACCTGATGTGAAGAACCAACTCATTGGAAAAGACCCTGATGCTGGGAAAGATTGAAGGCAAGAGGAGAAGGGGATGACAGAGGATGAGATGGTTAGATAGCATCACCAACTCAGTGGATATGAATTTGAGTAAACTCTGGGAGATAGTGAAGGAACGGAAGCCTGGCATGCTGCAATCCATGGGGTGGCAAAGAGTCAGACATGCCTTAGTGACTGAACAACAACAAAAACCTCTTTACCCTGCTCAGTATCTGTCTATTCATATATATGCTCATTTGTGCAGAGAAGACAGCAACTCTGAAAGGATACCAAAAGAATAGTTGTCTCTGGAAAGCAGTGGTCAGGGTCAGGACTGTGCAGTGAGTAGCAAAGTTGAAAGTGAGACTTCTCACTTTAAATATTTATGTTATGGCTTTTGAGTAATGTAAGCATATTATTTTTTTTAATTTCATTTTAAAATGTTTTGAAACTACCTTGGGTTTTCCCTAGAAATACAGGCTATTTCAAACCCAGCTGGATTGATCTATTTTATTGAGTCCATTTCTTACCCCCAGGGAGACCTCGTATCTTTTTTTATTTTTCTTTTATTTCATTTCACTTTATCAAATATTATTAGGTCTTCCTGTTCCCATACTTCAAGAGAAAGTTTTTTTGTTGTTGTTGTTTTGTTTTGTTTTTATGCTTATATGGTATAGCAGAACTCTTAAGAGAATAGGTTGGAGTTAGACATCTGGGATCAAGTTCATCTCTTCCACTTACTGACTATACGAACTTAAGAAAGCAACTTAATTTCTCTGGGCCTCATTTACCATATCTGTAAATGGGGATAATAACCTCCCTCCTGAGATTGTTGTGAAGCTTCAGTAAGATAGTGCAGATTTAGGCAGTTCTGGGGATAATGTGGTATTAAGTTCAAAATACAGTGACTAGCCAGTGGGTTCTCGTGACTGTTAACCTCTCACTCTGAGTAGCCACAAAATCCATTTCTATTCCTGTAATCTCTGTTCTAATATTTACAAGACTGACATTCCATGGAATCCAACCATACCTCTTCATACAGATATCATCAACTTTCTTCCAACCCTGGTATTAGTGGATCTAGACACGTCAGGCATATCTTGTCAGAGTTTATGCTTCATAGAAAGCGATCAAGTCATCTCATGATTTATGGAGCAAATTAACTGGAAAAAAACAAAACAATAACAAAAAAACAGAGATGGAGTCTAATATGGAGTTAATGGTATTGAAACTTAGGAAATTAGATTTTCAATTTCAAAATCATCACAAAATTAAGCCACAGGCATCAAAAACAAATTGAACCCAAAATCAAAATGAAAAGATTCCAGAATTAAAACAACAAAAACAGCTCAAGACCACAAAGGGGAAAAGCTTCACAGTATTTTTTTCAGGACGTAATTTCTCTTGTCCACAAATTTGGAAAAATAGAAGATATAAGGAGAAACGAGTAGAAAGAACACAGTGTGTGCAAATATTGGATTTGAATTCCTGCTTCTCTACCTCAAGTGTATTAAATAAGGAAGCAAAACTTAGTGTGTGTTTGTGATCTATAGTCATGAGCCCAGAAGCACACTGCTGGAGTGTTCTCACTTTTAATGGTAAGGAACCCACCAGCCAATGCAGGAGATATAAGAGACCCAGATTCAATTGCTGGGTTGGGAAGATCCCCCAGAAAAGGAAATGAGAACCCACTCCAGTATTCTTGCCTGGAGAATCCTACAGACAGCGGAGCCTGGCAGGCTACAGTCCATCAGGTCGCAAAGAGTCAGACACGACCGAGTGACTTGGCACACACACACACAAATATAACTTAAGCCAGACCACCTTGAAAGGATGGCCCCTTAGTAGATGAGAAAACAGACCTGAAGAAAGTAAATTGGAGCCAAGTCGAAAACCCGGGACTCTTGACCTTGATCTTTTGTTTCCATCCATGCTGTTCTTACCTGCCTTTGCATCTCTGGTTCTCTGGAAAGCTTTGGAAAGTCTGGGGGTGAAGCTGTGACTTTATGGGGTAATCTTGTCTGCTGTGGGTTTTCACTTCGGCTTTATATTTGGCCCATTTTGTTTACATTTTACCCACTATCACACAGCTTTGTGAGGATGTTGATACTGTTTGTCTTTTTTCCTCTCCTCAGGATTTGATTCTGTTCTCCATGGGCCAGTTTTCCCTAGACAAAATATACTTGTGTTACCTATCAGAGTTCTGGTGGTACTGAAATCTACCTGAAAAAAAAAGAGAGAGAAAGAAATTCCCTGATAAAGAAAAATTTAATATATGTTAGTTTTTTTAATGTCATCATGGAAAAGATTCTATGACTCGTTATTCACTAAAGTATGTGAAGTCTCTATCTTCATACAGTCCATCAGGCATTTTGTATTTCTAAGCATTTTGTATTTCCATATTGAGTCCAGAAGGAGTTGATTGATTTTCACCAAATGTCATTCAGTACTAGAAAGCATCAGAAGGTATTTGAAGTTTAATTTGTTGACTTCTTTAAGCAAACCTGTGGAGAAAACTTCTGTGCCAGGTATTCTGTGAGATCCTCCTTCCTGGTCCATGTCCATTTATCTTTGCAGCAACTCCAAGATGTGGGGATCATTAATCCCATCTTGTAGAAAGAGAAATTGAGTCTCAGTAATATCCCTGTGCCTGTGTGCTCCATCGCTCAGTTGTGCCCAACACTTTGCAATCCCAGGGACTGTAGCCTGCCAGGTTCCTCTGTCCACAGGATTTTCCAGGCAAGAATATTGGTTGGAGTAGGTTGCCATTTCCTCCTCCAGGCGCTTCACTATCCAGGTATTGAACCCATGTCTCCTCTGTCTGCCTGTACTGGCAGGCAGGTTCTCTACCACTGAGCCACCTGGGAAGCCCATGGTATCCCTAAGCACTATGGCTTTATGGAACCGAGAGCTACAGAATATTGGACTTTTATTAGTACACTCTTCCAGGACCCTGGAAAAATTAGTTGCCATAGGAAACATGTATGAGTTCTCTCTAAACAATGATGTGTACTGCAGTTTTGTTTTTACTTCACATGGTTTTTAGGGAAAAATTCTATTCTGTGTTAAAGGGGATATTTTTAAGAAGATCAACTCATGACTCATAAAAAATACAAAGTGGACATGGCAAAGATATTGCTTAACTCGTTCATTAATGAGGAATTAGTAAGCTCTGATGATCGTTTCAAAGCGATTGCTTCATGCCACACAGGCAGACAAGAAAATGAGGAAGCAATTGCACCTCGAGTAGACAGAATTTATCTGTGTCTCTGTGGCCAGGAGCCAACTGCAGTAGTACCAGACTTGCTTAAGAGCTGTGAATCAACTATGTGCAGAACAAGGAAAGGAATCTGCAAGGGGGTGCTTTACAACTTCCAGGACTCCATGAAAAGCCATCCAGTGATTTATTTTTTTTTCTTTTGCCCCCCTTTAAAGTTACTGTCTTCCCTGACATTTGTCTTCTTTAATATGTTGCCTTTTAAAATGAGCATGTGCTTTTCTAAAGGTGGAAGGAGACACAGAGTGAATGACTTAGCTTGTCCCTGTGATGAGGCACACCACTGGTTTTCAAGCACGTGGGGTCAGCAAAATGTATGCTCCCCCAAATTTGCATTCAACATCAGGTTAAGAACCTTAGATGTATTGATTTTCCCAAGAGTATGTTCTTTTGTGTTAGGGTCTCCATCTGTGTGACCTGAAGGTGATAAGGGATTAAGGTTCCTGGCACTTGTCTTTTATTTCTGGATAAGATGGCCTCTGCTTGCTGCCCTGGTCATTGCTTTTGGCCCTTCCAGGGTCAGCCCCTCTCACAGTCTGAATCTCTACTGGTTCTGCTGGCTGTGGCCCTCTCCCCATCTCTCACTCTCTTTTTCTTTCTTTCTTTTGTTGTTTCTTCTCTACCCTGTTGAATTTTCCACCCTGGTATGTTTGTGTGGAGGCTGGGATCCACAATTCCTTTCTTTCCTCCTAGAGCGCTATCAAATCCTGATATAGGGGGTCAACTCTTAGCCATTTGACTTCTTGTGAAATGTTTACTGTTGGTTATGGCCACTTGTATATCCCCAAAGCAGTCTTTTTACTAAGTCCTATTTAGATTTGGAGTAATTCAAATGCAAGAGAGCTAAGGTTTTACACATTAGTTTAAAGAACTTCTGTTAACAGACCACAGCAGCCAGACATGCTGTCCAAATTGTTTTCTTTTCCATCCTTCCTAATACTGGGCCCACTGGATCAAATTTTAACTAGGCAAGAATTAGTAATGACATATACATGCATCTGTAGTCACCATTTCAAAGTTCCAAGTATAACAAATTTCATGGGTAAAGAAATTATGTGTTTGCAGGTGAGGTTATAAAGAAAGTGACTTGAGTACTTCACTATATTAGCAGTGTCTTAATTGGGATAACGTTATGTGTATGTGTGTGTGTGTTCAGTCACTTCAGTCATGTCTGAATCTTTGCGACCTTGTGGACCACAGCCCACCAGGCTCCTCAGTCCGTGGGATTCTCCAGGCAAGAATACTGGAGTGGGTTGCCATGCCCTCCTCCAGAGGATCTTTCCAACCCAGGGATTAAACCTGCATCTCTTGTGTCTCATGCATTGCAGATGGATTCTTTACCACTGAGCCACCTGGGAAGCCAATGTTATGGGTTTTGTTGTTGTTGTTCAGTCACTCAGTCATGTCCGACTTTTGGTGACCCCCATGGACTGTAGCATCCTAGGCTTCCCTGTCCTTCACCATCTCCCAGAGCTTGCTCAAACTCATGTCCATTGAATTGGTGATGCCATCCAACCATCCCATCTTCTATCATGTCCTTCTCCTCTTGCCTTCAATCTTTCCCAGCATCAGGGTTTTTTATAATGAGTTGGCTCTTTGCATCAGGTGGTCAAAGAATTGGCGCTTTAGCTTCAGGATCAGGCCTTCCAATGAATATTCAGGATTGATTTCCTTTAGGATTGACTGGTTTGATCTCTTTGCAGTCCAAGGGACTCTCGAGAGTCTTCTCCAACACCACAGTTCAAAAGCAACAATTCTTGGTGCTCAGCCTTCTTTATGGTCCAACTCTCACATACATACATGAGTACTGGAAAAACCAAGTTTTGACTAGATGGACCTTTGTCGGCAAAGTAATGTCTCTGCTTTTTAATATGCTGTCTAGGTTTGTCATAGCTTTTCTTCCAAGGAGCAAGCATCTTTTAATTTCATGGCTGCAGTCACCATCTGCAGTGATTTTGGAGCCCAAGAAAATAAAGTCTGTCACTGTTTCCATTGTTTTCCCATCTATTTGCCATGAAGTGATGGAACTGGATGCCATGATCTTAGTTTTTTGAATGTTATGGGTAACTTTTGTTAATTTCAGAAAACTATAGTTTTTCATTCATTAGTGTCATGAAAAGGTTTGTTTTTTTTCCCCCCTTCTGAGCACTTTTTCTTGTATAAAGGTGTCATTATATTTTGACACCATTATTTATCTCCAAATTTATAATTGTTGATACTAAAACCAGTATTCCCTAAAAATCAGTTTGTCTTACAACAAACATTGCCAAAATAGACTATTTGATTAAGCTAAGAAAGGAGATGTAAAGACATAGAGGAGAGGCAGTGAGATAAGCAGATGTCGAATAGCAGTCATACCTATTTCTGTAAACTATCTTAAATAGTTTTGATGTCATGGTAATCCTTTATATATATATATATATATAAAGCATAATTTCTCATTAGTCAACAACATAACATGTGTATTCTCAAACACAAGTAAATCAGTACTTCCAACACTTTCTTCTTTGAGAACATTTACTCATACATCTCAGTTGCTTCCTGGGCCTACCTTGGTTATATGTTTCATCAAAGATCCAGACAGAGTGAAAGGTGGGTGTATGTTTAATCTTCCACTGTAGCTCAAGACAGAACCAGTGCACCCTGCTTTTACACTAAATATTTGTATTATTGTCCTTTGAGGTTTTCTCATTGTACATAATAAGTCTTTCCTCTTTATTCTTTTATGTTTACATTTTTTAAAAATTATAGTTAATCTGCAAAGTTATATTAGCTTCACATGTACAGTAGAGTGATATATATTCAATTATATACTTTCAGATTATTTTCCATTATAGATCGTTATGAGACAGTGAAAATAGTTCTCTGTGCTATACAGTAGGTAGCACATATATATTAGGGGCTTCCCAGGTGGCACAATGGTGAAGAATCCACCTGCCAATGCAGGAGATGCAGGAAACATGAGTTCGATCCCTGGGTTTGGAAGATCCCCCAGAGTAGAAAATAGCAACCCACTCCAGTATTCTTGCCATGAAAAATTCCATGGACAGACTAACCTGGCAGGCTGCAGTCCACAAGGTCACAAAAAGTCAGCCATGACTGAGCGACTGAGCCCATTCACACATGTATGTGTTTATCTCATACTCCTAATTTATTCTCTCCCTCATCCTCTCTGGTAGCCATAAGTTTATTTTCTATGATTGTGAGTCTATTTCTGTTTTGTAAATAAGTTCATTTATATAATTTTTTTAGACTCCACACATATGAATGATATCATATCACTTAGTATGATAATCTCTAGGTCCATCCATGTTGATGCAAATGGTAATATTTCTTTCTTTTTTATGGTCGAATAATATTCCATTGCATATATGTACCACATCTTCTTTATCCATTCATCTGTTAATGGATACTTAAGTTGCTAAATCTTGCTCTTCAAAAGAACTGGTTGATGACAATAAGAGAAACCACAGTCTGAGGTGCACTTCAAAAGAAGAAAACCACATATTTAACTAGGTAAAGAAGACGTCTATTTCTCTAGCTTTTACAACAAAGCACCCACATATGTATTTAGGGCTCTCAGTTTTCATGTCACCATGTGTTCATGGAGAAGTGTTTAAATATAGTGAAGAGAGAGGGGCAGTTAACTTCTGCTTCTGTCAGGAGTGTCAGATACCAGGTACCCTCATGGGCCTAGAGGGACGACACAGTGAATAATATATATAACTTCTGCTCTCAGAGTGCGTAGATTCTAGTAAAATAAGACAGACAATGAAAACGTAAGCAAATGATGAGGATTTCAGGAACAAGAAAGTATGATGGTTAGCAGAGAATTTAAGTGAAGCATTGTTTTCAGATTTACATAAAAACCCTGGCTGCTGTGTGGGAAGAGATTGGGTAGGGGCTTGGATTGGGGCTGTGGTCCATGGAGATAGAGGGAAGTGAATAGAATTTAGAGAATTGGAGGAAGGTAGAAAGAACTTGGCACTGGACTAGCTAAGGGAGGGGATGGTATGGTGAACAACTCTCAGGTCTCTGACTTGAGCACATGGATAGAAGGGATGCTGTTAATTAAGATAGTAAAGAGTGGAGGAGTAGCAATCTGGGGACAGGAAGGAATCAAGGATTCAGTTTTGGACATGGTACATTTGAGATGCCTGCACAATAGCCAAGGAAAAGAAAAACCTTGAGTGTGTTTGCAAAATGAGTCTGGAAAGGAGGTCAGGGCTGAGTTGCAATGGTAGGAATCATTGGCCTGTGGGTGATATCTGAAGCCATGGAAGGGGATGAGATCACTCAGGGACAAGGATTGTGAAGCAGAAAAATGTGGTCCAGGACTAGCTGTGAGATACACCAGACATTTCATCAATCTAGTGGAGGATGTAGCACTGACAAACAAGCCTAAGCAGGAGTGGCTAAAGGCAGTTAATTTGCAAGGAAAAAAAGCAATCATATTTCATGATCACAGACCACACAATCCTGGCCAGCAACTCTCAGCCACAACTCCCAGCTGGCCCTGAAGAGGCCTTCACTAATGGAAAGAAATGTACTGCATGTATGTCTTCCCCACGGAGCAGGGAGCAACAGCTTCATCCTCATTTTCAAAGATGACTGTATTGGATATAATCCAGAGGGTAAAATGCAAGTGTGAAGCTGCTGCTGTATTTCTGGAGCAGGGTTTGAAGTTCCTCTGAAACGAATGTGAAACCTCAGAGATCAACTTCTCTGTCCTGGTTCAGATTTGGTTCTCAGTAAATGAGGAACGATCTTGCTTCATGGGCAGCAGCCTTTCTCTTGCAAGAAGTTAAATGTGCTACACCAGAGAGTTATTATTGTCTTTATTTGCAATTAAATGGAACATTTAGGTTTAATTTTTAAAAGTAGCCTACTAGAGGTACAAACTTGCAAGTCCAGCCTTAGAAAGAGGAGCACAGGAGAGTCTTTTGAACTCTCTTTCTGGTTTGGGTTATTTCAGAATGTACTGTATTGCCATTTCATAGGCATTGCAGTAAATTCCTGATGGGATGTTTGTAGACTGTGCCACATTCTAATCAATTAAAAACAGAATAACCTTTAAAATTTATATAAAATAAATTGCTGAAATCCTAATTAGTTACTGTGTATCTGAAAATTTGGGAGTATCCCTTCTTATATAGTGTATGGGCTTCCCTGGTAACTCAGACAGTAAAGAATCTGCCTGTAATGCAGGAGATCCAGATTTGATTCCTGGGTCAGGAAGATCCCCTGGAGAAGGGAATGGCAACCTATTCCAGTATTCTTGCCTGGAGAATCCCATGGACAAAGGAGCCTGGCAGGGTACAGTCATGGGGTCGCAAAGAGAAACAGAATAGCCTTTCAACTTTATATGAAATAAATTCCTGAAATCCTAGTGTGTCTGAAAATTTGGGGATATCCCTTCCTATATAAATCAGGTTTATCATTTGTAGAGGTCTGTGTCTTAAGTTCAGTCATGGAAGATGGTCCCTGGTCTTATTAATTTGATAATACTAACTACATGAATGAACTACGTTCATTTTGACATAAATTCTTTAGTGTGAGACCATGCACTCTTGCAAACCATTGAAAAGTAGGAATAAATAGTGAACTACTACTTAAATGAGCAAAGTATTAAAAAGCCTGAAAACTTTCAACAAGTTGGCTATTTCTCATGCTTTTTCACTTTCCATTTCTTTCTCAAAATCTATTTCAGTTCTTCTGCAGTTTCAGTTCATGTTTCACAAGTTTAAATATCGACATTTGTGAAAGGACCATCTCTAGTTCAATCAAGATGTTCTTTCAGGGTGTATGGACATGTAAAGTTCTGAGTGACATCCTGGTAATTAGGTAATTCACAGCTACTTGCACTGTATACCATGAGCTACTTTGGCCCTGATTTCAAATCTGACATGGCAGTTCCACATCGAGGGAGTTACTTTCTTATAGACCTTCCCAGCCTGGTCTTGGAAGTAGCTACCTTTTTGTTTTCTAATGTTGCTAACATGTTCAAGCTAGAAATAATTTCCTAATTATTTCTAATAACATCATTGATGCCCTGACTCATTCCTGCATATCTGTATTTTTAAGCTTTTCATCTTTCATTGCTGAGTGACTGCTTTCCAACACTCAGGCACCTCGGAGAAGAGGGAGGGAGCACAGTGGTCATGAAGCAGCATGCACAAAGTGGGGACAATTCTGGAGAGGAGAAAAACTAAACTTGGTTTGGGGAATAAACATTTATTGAGCATATTCACTGACTGGCTATAAATAGGGAGCATCACAGTGTCTTATTAATACTTAATACATACAACTCTGCTTGTATGTTTAATCTCTGTCCAGTTAAGTTATGATAATTCCAGAAGTGAACTCTAAGGATCTGCTTTCTCAAAATGTGTTCTTCATGTGGCACATTTCATTAGCTCATACTGAAGGATTATTTCCTCAAATCATATAAAAATGTAAAGGGCACAGTGGCCATTCATTAGATATAGCAAGTGACAATGAGTTCTCCAGAGAATATTTCTTTCCAACACTCCTCTCTGGAGAGTTGACACTCAGTGTGGTTAGGATGATCAAACTGGTAGGTGCTGACCAGTGGCTCAGGCAATTTGACTTTTTGCAGATTTTGGACTACAGAACAAGGTTTTCTTTTTGATTAGCTTCCAAATCAAATTTATCAATTTATTCAGTATCTTAGCTCTGTCACTTTTTTCCTTTTCCTTTTAAATGGATTTTGTTAAATTGTTCTCGATTACTGTTGCTTGGAGAACAATTGTGGAGTTGACTTTATATTCCTTATGTGATTCTTATAAAATTTAAACTAGGGAAAAATTGCATAAAAACTTACTCCTTGTGAAACATACTATCTTTATGATCAGAGCCCTTTAACTTCTTTTTTTAAAATTTTAACTTTTAAAAAATATTATTGGAGTATAGTTTATTGACAGCATTGTATTAGTTTCTGGCGTACAGCAAAGTGATTGAGTTATACATATACATATATTAATTCTTTTTCAGATTTTTTTCCTGTATGGATTATTACAGAATATTGAGTAGGGTTCCCTGTGCTAGGGTACTTGGTGTGTAAGTCCTTAATTATCTACTTTATATATAGTAATGTGTGTATGATAATCCAAAGTTCCTTATTTATCCTTCTCCCACCCCCTTCTCCTAGAGCCCTTTAACTTCTAAATGAAGTATTGGCTATAAAGAAGAAGGTATAAATAAAATACTTGAATTGCCAAAAAACCTTCAAGATTATGCATGTCCGACTCTGTGCAACCCCGTGGATGGCAGCCCACCAGGCTCCCCCGTCCCTGGGATTCTCCAGGCAAGAACACTGGAGTGGGTTGCCATTTCTTTCTCCAATGATGCATGCAAGTGAAAAGTGAAAGTGAAGTCGCTCAGTCGTGTCTCACTCTTAGCGACCCCATGGAGTGCAGCCTAGCCACCCATTAATTTCACCAGTGAGAATAACCTAATTTTGCCCCCCAAATGTAGGAAAATTATTTTAGTTCCTTTCTGAACCAAGAGCTAATGTTAGTAGGTGGGAGGCAAACCATAGAGTAAGAACATCAGAAGGAAAATACTTCTCCAGATGAGATTTTTAATTTGCTCCTCTCTCTGATCTTTACTGAATTTTTATCTCTCCCCTCCCCTTTTGTTTTCAGTGGCTACAGATGTCTTTAATTCCAAAAACCTGGCCGTTCAGGCACAAAAGAAGATCTTGGGCAAAATGGCATCCAAGTCCATCGCAACCACCCTCATCGACGACACAAGCAGTGAAGTGCTAGATGAGCTCTACAGGGTGACCAAGGAGTACACCCAGAACAAAAAGGAGGCAGAGAAAATCATCAAGAACCTCATCAAGACCGTCATCAAGCTGGCCATCCTTTACAGGAATAACCAGTTTAACCAAGACGAGCTGGCACTGATGGAGAAATTTAAGAAGAAAGTTCATCAGCTTGCTATGACGGTGGTCAGTTTCCACCAGGTGGACTTCACCTTTGACCGGAACGTGCTGTCCAAGCTGTTGAATGAGTGCAGAGAGATGCTGCACCAGATCATCCAGCGTCACCTCACCACCAAGTCACATGGACGTGTTAACAACGTCTTTGATCACTTCTCAGATTGTGATTTCTTGGCGGCCTTGTATAATCCCTTTGGAAATTATAAACCCCACTTACAGAAACTGTGTGATGGTATCAACAAAATGTTGGATGAAGAGAACATATGAGCAAGTGAGTTGAAGTTGTGACTGCTCATGATTTATTTGAAGACGGAGCTCTGCTGATTTATGAAGGAAAAAACAAGAATGCTTTAAAAGATTACACATATTTCAGAAAGACTGCCCAATTCAGTTGTCAGACATTAATGGTAATGTTTTATGAGGCTTGTTTTATTTGAAGAAAAATGTATTGCCAAATATTCTGGTTAAAAGCTTCCCAACAGTTAACAGATCCTGGGAAAGATGTATGGTTGCATGATGCAAATACAGAGTTATTTAGAGAAAGATACGTGTGGCTCCAAACCTCAAGACATCTTTTTTTAGGGCAGTTGTGTTGGTGGCACATTGGATATTTCTAACGTGTACAGAGTTGTGTATTTTGGTTCACCTTTATTCCTTACTATGTACGTGTACCTCTTTTAAAAAGCCAAGAACCCTCTCTTACTGTCATTTCTCCTTTGAAACAACTCCATTTTCAGGTTTACCTTTTGTTAAAGATTCTCTTGTTAAAGACTTTCTAATTGACATTCAAAAATTCCATCTTAATTAAGAATTAAGACATTCAAGTATTAAGACAGTCAAATTGAACCCTCAGAAAAATAGAAAACCTCTTCTCTGAAATCACTATTCTAGAAATAAATTGTATTTGACATTATGAATAATTTAGTCTAATGTAAGACTATGCTTCCGGAATTGAGTCCTGTTTCTTAGTAGCAACAGTAATACTTCCTCAAACATGAAAATTCCCCAAAATGACATGCCATTTGCCTTGAAATGCTTGCTGAGGGCTTAACTTGTATGTCATCTTGAAAATGTGCTGATGGAATCTCCATTTTTCATATCTAGTTTAAATGTAAGAAAAAAAGAAAATGTAGATCATTCCTGATATTGGGTCTATAAAAAGTAAGTGCTTTTAAGAATGATAAAACAATCTATACTTTAGTGATGAGCCCATCAGAATAATTTAATATAGGAGGAGGAGAGGCAGAAGGGAAGAACGAATCTTGCTACAAGAACATGAGAATGAATGCATTTCAATGTTTAGTAAGGTTTGATAGGTAAATAAAGTGTTACTTTTTTATTTAACTGATAAGATTTTGCTGTTTTGTTATTTGCTGTTTTGATGAGTAAACCAAAGAATATTTGCATTCCAAGCAGTTTGTGTGTTGTTTATATATAATTTTATATGTATGAATGATAAAGTAAGCATTTGCTTATTTTGTGAAAAAGAAACCTGCTGGCTAACTCTATCTCCTAGGAAATAACAGACTTGGTCACCAGCACTAAATATTTGCATTGTCACTATGTCTGTGATTTAGTGTTCTCCTTTGCCTTGAATTTGCCTTCCTCCCAGAATATTTATGTTAAAATAATAGCTTACCAGCAAAGGTCCTACAACTAAAATTTGCTATAGGCTAAAGGAGATCAGCCCTGGGATTTCTTTGGAAGGAATGATGCTAAAGCTGAAACTCCAGTACTTTGGCCACCTCATGCGAAGAGTTGACTCATTGGAAAAGACTCTGATGCTGGGAGGGATTGGGGGCAGGAGGAGAAGGGGACGACAGAGGATGAGATGGCTGGATGGCATCACTGACTCGATGGACATGAGTCTGAGTGAACTCCAGGAGTTGGTGATGGACAGGGAGGCCTGGTGTGCTGCGATTCATGGGGTCGCAAAGAGTCGGACATGACTGAGCGACTGATCTGATCTGATCTGAAAGAAAGTGGTAGCTTTCTCTGGGACCCTCATGTGCTTATCTGAGTCAAGCAACAGAGGAAAACAGTCTCTCCCTATTTGATGTTAAATCCTGACACCAAACTTTGAACTGAAATTACCATCCTCCCTTCCCCAGGCCAGTAGGTGACCACTGTAAGTTATAGCAATAGCATAGTGATTGCAGAATTGGTCCCTCTAGCTTCAGAGACTGCTAAATGGCTTACAGATTTAGTTTGGCAGCCTTTCTTGACCAGCTCTGGGAAAACCAAGAGTGTGTTACATGGAAGCTACTGACCTAGGGCATTCTGTGTTCTCCCGGATTCCCTCAGCAGGGAGAGTGTGGAAAATGAAGTACCCAGGCAATTGGCGGGTGCTTCTTGCTCATCTCTAGCTATAAACAGGACCAAACAGAGAGTGAGAACACCTAGGAGTAAATTTAGATGAGTCTGGACACTTTGGGATCATAAATTTGTACCTTCAGGATAGCAGTCAGATGTGCATGGGGCAGGGGAAGAGCAGCCCTGAATTTCACACAGAAGGAAGGCAGTGAGGAGTATCTTGAAGCAGGGGAACCTGTTTGCTCCCCTGTTTCAGCATCATCTTCTGAGGGAACCCATCTCCTTACCCATCCTGTGCCTGGAAGGCATGACTCAGAAGAATCAGTGTCAGTTTTCATCAGCAAGTTCATTTCTGATGAAACAGAAATGTGCCTGAGTTTATTTGAGGTGGAAAGCTGGAAAGAATACGAATGTGCTTAGGATAGATAATTCTGAGCCAAGTTCATAGTCATTTTAGGGTCTTATGAAAAACTGAATCTTTTTATTACATTTTAGAAAAAAATCATGAATTGTATTATAATTGGTTTTTTAAAATTTCATTCTGATGCCTTCTCTGCAAACTTTATGAGCTAATTTATTAGGTGAGTGATAATGCTACTGTTAACAACTGACACTACAGAGTAGATACTATGTGCCAGGCATAGTAACTCATTCAGTGCCCACCACAACCTTCACTGTTCTACAGATGAGGAAATTAAGGCGAGAGAAACTAGGGAATTTGCCTGAGGTCACGTAGGTCTCGTGTCAAAACCAGTTTATATTAATAAAACCTTATTTTCATTTAATGATGATATAGGGGGAAAAAAAACAGTCCTAGAAACATCATTAGCTCAGAGAGGAGTGGGCAGTGTCCTTCTGAAATGGATTTTCACATAATGGCATTTTAGAAGGTATTTAAATCATACAGATCTGACCCGTTCTGGGTATGGTTTTATGCAAAGAAATCTTAATGAAGTTTTCAACATGGCTCCTAATTTGGGGGCATTTCATGGTTCAAATTTTTGGTCCCTTCTGGAACTTCAAGGTGCTTCCAATTAACAATAACTTTGAACACTGACTCCTGCAGTATGGTATGCCTCCCCCACCAGGTGGGCTTTCTGTGGATACTCATGGCACTCTACGTGCCCGCAACCAAGACAAGCAGAGGTTCACCACTGTATTCCCCAGAAGAGGTATGGCATTGATTTAAAACTTCAACATTATTTTCCAGGTTGAGAAACTGGAAACATCGGAGCAAGTAAGCCTAAAAATAGCCTTGTGTTTTTCTGGTTACTATATCTTTCATATAGAACTCAAAATTAGTGAAAAGAAGACCAAATGTTAGGAACTTTAATGGCACAGAAATAATGCTTCTTTTTTTGTCTTATAAACCAGTTCTTTTTTAGATTTTTTTCTCCCACCACATTACTGCTTAAAAAAAATAGAAAATTTAAACTTTCTGGTGGATTCCTCCCCATTAAAGGACTAAAATCACATTTTTTTTGTGCTCTGTACATATCAATTGGATTCTTACTGAGCATTTTAATTTATCCTTGAGATACTTGATGAGAGCACCTAAGTTATAATTTAGCATACAGATAAAAAATGTAAGATGAATGTGCCCATCCATATGATGAAGTATTTGTAGTAAAAAGTTAAGTACTATTTAACTGCTAGGAAATTAAAATATCCTAATAAAAGCAAAATTAGAATGTTAATAGTATTTATACTATGTTTTCATTTTTATCCAATCTTACATTTCCATACTGGCATTATCTAAATTAGTTGAACTTTGCAGTGTTCCAAAAAATCACTGGTTTACTCGATCTATTGCATTTGTGGGCATAAAGCTTCTATATTATTTGTTTGGCTCAAAGCAGGTTTTAGTACCCTGTGTTGTTTATGACATACAATTGTATTCTAGCTCAGAAATAATTTTCTTTGCTGGGATTCAATTTTAAGTCTTTATAGAAACCCCCTAATGAATCACTGAGTCACTAACCAGAAAAATGAGTTGACTTTTTGCTTGCAAAACAGGAGAGTAGGAAAATATTTAGAAGCTTATAATCTCATATCACCATCATGGCAAACTGTTGGAAATCCATTTTCTCTTTCACTGAGGTGTCCTGCTGGTTACTTGCATGTGCCCAGAGCCAGAAAGACAGGTTTCTCTCTGGAAATTTCCCAAAATGGAAACATTTTTATATAATATTGATTCATGTCTGTCTAGCCGAAGATGTATTTTCCATCTAGCAAGAATCATCAGCCCCAAGTTATAGGGGTACAAGCTACTCCAAAGACATCCTGTCTGCTGAGCCCTGAAAAAGGATACAGACAAGTCAGCCAGCGTTCACAGTTAAGAGAAAAACATCTGTGCCTCGGAAAATATTCTTAAGTATAGAGCATTGTGCTCTGTGTCCACCAAATTTCCATGCAGTCTTTGTAAGGGTAGCCAGCCAGTGGGTAAGGCCCCTCATCTTCCTTCATGGGTGGCTAAGGAAATTCTTTGCTTTCCCCACCAACAACTGCATAACTGTATTTTTGCCTCGTGGAAATAATTGGCTGATCAGGCACTTGGGGTTTGTTCTTACCACAGGGAAAGAATATTTGATTTTTTAAAGTATGTGTTTTGATTTGCAGAATGATCCAAAACAATATACTTCTTTGTACTTTGGTTTTTCCATTTAAAAGCTTACAGATGCATGAAGTCATTTGAAACTGCCTGATGTGAGGTATAAACACAAGACAGAGAAGTGAAAACTCTGAGTTTACCTACCTAAATGGTCACCATTATCTGGGATGATTGACATTTTATAAGAAGCTCAGGTTTCATATTCCTGGAAGTGGGCTTTTATCAGCCAACCCTCACCCGTTCTAAGTGACTTGTTAGCTCTCTTCTAAGACCGCTTGTTTTCACTAAAGGGTAAATACTTGCCAAGCAAATTTGCAAATATTTATAAGACATCTAATGTCCTAGAGGAAGACTTGCTGATGATTAGATAAAAGGGCCAGGATTATTGCTGCTCCCCAGTCGTATGGACTTTGTGCTCTCATGACTGAAGAGGCACGTTTTTAACTTGCTAAAATAGTCACTGAACAACGTGAAGTGAAATCCATGAGTAGAAACGTTCCATAGTATTTTCAGACATTATGTGTCCGAGCTTGGCATCTTTTCCTCCTGGGGACTCACTGTAGGGTGGCCAGGGGAGCCCAGCAGTGTCCAGAGGGCATGTCTGGAGCAATTGAAACCAGTGTTCCCAGCTCCTTGTCTGCCAGGGAGCTCTCTTTCCTTATCTTTAAATTTTGGATGAAATCAACTACCTCATAGTTTCATTTTAAGGATAAAATTAAACAAAACACGAAGAGCTTTGAAACCTCCTAAAGACTATTCCTGTGTGAGGTATTGTTTACATAAGCTATGAAAATAAGCCTGGAGCCTAAAACAAAATATACAACTTCTGCAGCCTGAGAGAATTTTATTAAATCTGAGTCCTCTTTAAAAAATGTTTCTTGCTTTCAATTTAGGAAAATTGTTTTGAGTTGAATTATTAATCGTTTGTGACAGTTACTTATGTGTGATCTCTTAGCCAATTAAATTCTGAATGTCTTCAATTATTTTATCATTCTGCTGGTTTTAGTTACCTGGTGCTACCTAACAAGCTACCGCAAAATGTAATGTTTTAAAACAACAATTGTGTTACGGCTCATGATTCTTTGGGGTAACTGGGCAGTTTTCTTTGATGGGATCTTACATGGTTGCAGTCAGCCAGTCGCTGAGACTGATGTCTTGAGAGATTTGACCGTGCTGCTGGAGTGGCTGAGCCTCTCCTCTTCCTGAGGTCTCTGGTTACTATTACTCAGGATATGCCCTAAGTGCAGGAGCAGAAGTTTCTAGGCCTTCTTAAGGTGGATACCCAGAACAGGCACAGTGTCACTTCTGCTTCATTCTGCTGGTTGAAGCAAGTTGCAGGCTCTGCATAGGGTCCTCGAGACTGCCATCAGGACTGCAGCTTCTCTAGAAGAAAAGAACTCAGAAATACTATCATACTCACAGTTAAGATTTACTCCAGTGAAAGGGCACAGGTTAAAATCAGCAAAGGAAACAAGAGCATAGAGCAGAGTCCAGGAGAAACCAAGTGCAAGTGTCCGGCTGCGCTTTGCCGGTGGAGTTTTACAGATAACACTGAATTGTCTCAGCACTGGTGTGTGATAACACACACAAAGTGTGGCCAACCAGGGAGCTCACCTGAGCCTTGTCCAAGGTTTTTATTAAGGGTCAGTCTCATAAGCGTGGAATGCCCACGTGATTGACCAGAGTTACTCGGTCTCCCTATCCTCCAGAGGTCAAACTGATACAGATGGGTTCAGAGTCCAAGATGAACAAAAACAGGTGTTTACCATCAATCACACAGTTAACATGAACTATCTGGTTATGACTTAAGGCACTGGATATACACAGGGACTCTTATCAGACAGAATATGGCAAGGTCTTAGAGATTACCTCCCAGGAGCTAGTCAGAGGTCAGTCCTCTCCTTAAAAAGTACAGAGTCTGACCATCCCAAGCCTGCTGAGTTGTTCTTTTATTATGTATGGGCCCAACTCCAATTTAGTCTAGGAAGGACTACACAAGGGCACGGATTCTAGGATGAATGATTGTGAGAGCCATCTTTGAAGAGTAGGTACTGTATCATTATTTTCCCCCCATGGCTCCAACAGAGACAACAGAGTATATAGGGAATTTGGGTTTCTTCATGGAATAGTTTATTTTAACTGAAACTGAATATATACATATATATACACACATTTATATAATTATATATATTTATATGTATATAAAATGAAATTATATAATGAAATGGGCTAAAGTTGTCCATGTGAAAATGTGAGTCCCATCTATGCCTGATGTATTAATCCTTTCAATTTAAGAAATGATGATTGAACACCTATTATGTGCCCAACGTCAGGCTGGGATTTGGAACCACAGTAACTCCTGGTTCCTATACCTGAGGAGTTTACTGACTGATGAGGACACTGACAGTGTACAAGTAAGTTACCAATTCCAGGGATGAGGGGGAGTCCAAAGCTTTGTTAGCTTCACATAGGCTTTCTGGCTTTAACATTTTCAGTTTCTTGAGTGTTAAATGCATATCTTACAAGTAATAAGCTCAGAGACTTCCCTGGTAGTCCAGAGGTTAAGACTCTCTGCTTCCAGTTCAGGGGGCATGGGTTTGATCCCTGGTTGGGGTACTCAGATCCTCAATGCCATGGCATTGCCAAAAAATAAAGTTTAAAAGCAATAAGTTCAAAGCAGTGGCAGATTTCTTTTTCAAAATCAATGGAATGTGTGTGTGTGTATAGCTAAAATAAAAATGTTTACAGGCCATATTTTTTCGTTCAAAATAAAAATGACTGTAAATAAGTCCCTGGCAAAATATTGATTACAAGCTATACTGAATGGAAGAATCTAAAAGAAAACTAAGAAGCAATATTTTAATTAATGCTTAATTAATTAATTCTTGGAAGTATCTGAGAAATAGCAGTAGGAAAGACTTTTTTAACTTTGTTGAGGTATTGTTGATTTAAAATATTGTGCTAATTTCTGCTATACTGAAAAGTCATTCAGTTATACATATATTCTTTTTCATATACTTTTCCACTGTTTTACCTGGGATGTTGAATAGAGTTGTGTTGTATTTTAGATTCCATGTATAAATGATATCATGTGGTATTCATCTTTCTCTTTCTGACTTTGCTTAGTGTGATAATCTCTTAAATCCATCCATGTTGCTGCAAATGACATTATTTCATTCTTTTTATGGCTGAGTACTATTCCATATGTGTGTGTGTGTATATATATATACATACACACATATACACCACATCTTTATCCATTCATCTGTCTATGGACATTTAGGTTGTTTTCATGTCTTGGCTATTGTAAATAGTGTTAGTATGAACATAGAGAAGGAAAGGATTTTTAAGTCTTTTTTTTTTTTTTCCTAGAAATAGATTGCAGCCCAACTTGCAAAGTTAGATAAACTCTGGTTTCATATCCTCATTTTCAGTGATGTATATCTATGTCCCTTGAGGCCTCAGGCCAGGACACAGAAGTATATGATTGAACTGACCCAGGGAGGATGACCCTTCCATGTTCCTTTCCAGCCACGCCACTGAACCAGATCTCATGGGTCCTGCCCATCATTTGGTTCTGTCTGCTCTCTTATCACTAATCACTACCCTGAGATCCTTGAGTCTGGGAGAAGAAACATTGACAAACAGCACGTGCTCTTACTGGCAAAGGAATGGAGCAGGCCCAAGAACAGCCTGAGGATGAAGCCCTGGGTGGGGTTTAGACGCTGACTGTGTTCCATCACCAGTGGAAGTTTCCTTGTGGCTCTAGACAAGGTAGAGGTCTTTTCCTTTTCACTGGGTTACATTCAGAGAGTTGGTGTCCGAAGTCCTATTTGGGTAAATCACACTTCCCAGTACATGCTAATGTGACAGAATTTTTTAATTTCTTCTGATTGCAAAATATGGTCTTTGAAGTTTTAGTTTGTTTTATCTATCCTTTGAAAAGACTCTGATGCTGGGAAAGATTGAGGGCAGGAGAAGGGGACGACAGAGGATGAGATGGTTGGATGGCATCACTGACTCAATGGACATGGGTTTGGGTGCACTCTGGGAGTTGGTGATGGACAGGGAGGCCTGGCGTGCTGCGATTCATGGGGTCGCAAAGAGTTGGACACCACTGAGTGACTGAACTGAACTGCTCTATCCTTTGACTAACCACACAACTTCAACCAAGAATAAATACTATGTAAACATGACCGATGGCTGAAAAACCTATCCTTTGTTTTGAACTATGTTCTAAAGTTTGGCTTTTATTCATTAGCAGACCAAGAAGGACAATGGCATCTCTAATATGCATTAAAGTCGAGTTTGCCACGCTCTCCTCTTCCAGACTTTAAAAGCAGCGATCTCACTGATGGTGCATTGGCTCCTGTTCCTTTTAGTGTCAGGGAAAGGGAAGCAGCCATCTTGGAGAGAGGCTCTCACCTCCTGGTCGCTGTCAGTAGAGAATGAATTTGGAATCTGAGACAATCTAAACTTGTCAATCATGTTCCAATGGTGGTATCAATACAGATGTTAACCCTGGGGGCTTACCTTTAATTATTCTGTTTGGTTCTCATATTTTTTATAATTAATTTTATTGGAGAGTAGTTGCTCTACAGGTTCCCATAATATTTAAGAAAACCATTCTACACATATGTGAAGAGTATAGTTTTGTGAAAGGAACCTGAAATTCTAAATTGGTATGAAAGTTCAGTTCAGTCGCTCAGTCATGTCCAACTCTTTGCAACACCATGAATCGAAGCACGCCAGGCCTCCCTGGCCATCACCAACTCCTGGAGTTCACTCAAACTCATGTCCATCGAGTCGGTGATGCCATCCAGCCATCTCATCCTCTGTCGTCCCCTTCTCCCTCCTGCCCCCAATCCCTCCCAGCATCAGAGTCTTTTCCAATGAGTCAACTCTTCGCA
>NW_011494810.1:6966337-6969386 GCF_000754665.1 Bison bison bison
CAGCACGCCAGGCCTCCCTGGCCATCACCAACTCCTGGAGTTCACTCAAACTCATGTCCATCGAGTCGGTGATGCCATCCAGCCATCTCATCCTCTGTCGTCCCCTTCTCCTCCTGCCCCCAATCCCTCCCAGCATCAGAGTCTTTTCCAATGAGTCAACTCTTCGCATGAGGTGGCCAAAGTACTGGAGTTTCAGCTTTAGCATCATTCCTTCCAAAGAACACCCAGGGCTGACCTCCTTCAGAATGGACTGGTTGGAAAACTTTTATGCAAATCATACAAGAGGGAAAAACCATGAGTCTGAACACATAGTTGGGCTGCCCTTTTCCCTCACCATTTGAGGGTATTTTCTGTAGATGTGCTTCCATGTGAGGACTGTATCTTTTCGTCTGACAGTGCTTGACACTAAGGTAGGAATTCCAGGGTCACAGCCTTTCCTGAGCGGAGCAGCTTTTGCAAGTATGCATGGGAATAATCTAAACTGGATAGGGTCGAAGACTTTTTTAATTTTTTTGTCTTTTAAGCTTTTCATTTTAAAATAGTTGTAGTCATAAAGCATTGTAAAGATGGTGCAGAGAGTCCTTTGTACCTTGTATACAGCTTGGTCTATGGTGACCTGTTGTATGGGTGTAGTACAATCCCAAAACCAGGAATTGATATTGGTACTAGATAGTGACTTTATTTAGTTTTCACTAAATAAGGTTCATTTTTTCTGATCTGCACTCATGTGTGTGTATGTGTATAGAGTTCTATGTAACTTTATCCCATGTATCTGCTGCTGCTAAGTCGCTTCAGTCGTGTCCGACTCTGTGCAACCCCATAGACAGCAGTGCACAAGGCTCCCCCGTCCCTGGGATTCTCCAGGCAAGAACACTGGAGTGGGTTGCCATTTCCTTCTCCAATGCATGAAAGTGAAAAGTGAAAGTGAAGTCACTCAGTCTTGTCTGACTCTTAGCGACTCCATGGACTGCAGTCTACCAGGCTCCTCTGTCCATGGGATTTTCCAGGCAAGAGTACTGGAGTGGGGTGCCATTGCCTTCTCCAATCCCATGTATAGATTCCCGTAACCACCACCATAATCAAGATACAGAACCACAAAAGAATTCTCCCATGCTACCTGCTCCAACTCGTTAGTCTTGCTCTGTACTCATACCTGTTGCCATTCCATTCCCTTCCCATCCCTAATAACCAATCATCTGTTCTCCACCTCTAATTTTATCTCTTTGAGAATGTTATGTTAAACAAAAACAAAACTGTTTGAGACTGACCTCTTTTTCGCTAACATATTGGACCTCTTGCATGTATCAGTAACTCATTCCCTTTACTGCTGAGTAGTATTCCATTATATGGATGTATTAGAGTCTATTCAACCATTCACACATTGAGTGACTTCTGGGTTGATTTTAGTTTTCATTCATGTCCTTTTGTCTTTATTGTGTTTCATTCTTTCCTCCTCCTTTACTTCCTCCTCCTCCTCCTCCTCCTCTTCTCAGTAAACTTACTGAAGTATAACATACATGTGGAAAATTATAAGGGTACAGTGCTATAAATTTCTCACAAAGGGAACACACCTGTTAAGCAGCACTCCGGCTAAGAAAAAGAACATTTTGGGAATTCCCTGGTGGGCCAGTGGTTAAGACTCAGGGATTTCACTGCCATGGGCCTGGGTTCAATCCCTGGTTGGGGAACTGTGATCCCACAAGCCATGGGATGTACCAGAACAAAACAGAAAAACATAAGTGCTACCCAGGAGTCCCGCACCGAAGGCATCCAGTTATTTGACTTCTAGTACTAGATTAGTTTTGCCTGTTTTTGAACTTCATATAAATGGAATCATTCAGTATATACTCTTTCGTATCTGGCTTCTCTTGTAAGATTCATCAAGTATTCTCTTGAACCATCTCTAAGAGTGACTGACTGCCAACTTTAGGAAGCAAATACCAATGTGGATACTCTCCAAGGTATGTCGTAGTTAGATATGGCCTAATGTCAGCTGCCAACCAATAGCAGTTCTGATGTCTAACAAACAACAATGACCAAATAATTGGGTAATGGGATAATGATGAGGATGATGCTGTGACCTACATAAGTTCTGAAATATGTACTACTGTGTACCAAACTCCTACCCTCTCCTCCTTCTTAGTCCATCTTTTCATGGAAATAAGAGTTACTTTTAAGGAGGAATAGTTCTGGTAGGGGGAAGCAGATATTACCAAGAAGCAAGACTAATGAGTTGGAGCAGGGATCATAGCCCTGAGCGGTGGTGAACCATCACCATCAGCTTCGTGGTATCGCAAGAAGGGGCACCCCTAAAGGAAGCGGTCAGTTGCCTGACCTGTGCCTCCAACACTCTCCCCCACATTTCCTCTCCTTTAACAGAACTGCTGCTGTGGTTATAATTTGAAAACCGTACATGCAAGTAAGGGTGGATCAGGGAAATGTTGATGGAAGTTCTCACAGATGATAAAATTGTTCTTTGCTCCAGAAAAGAGGAAGTGGCACATTGAGGGTTATTTCCGTCAAGATTAGTTCTTGCGGAGACAGAATGGCTATCTCTGAATTTAATCCTTTCCTGTATTCTGGTGAATTTTCTGTTCCTTTTGCAGGTATCATTTATTGATCATCTTGGGAGTCCGTCTTCCGCACACTGGATATGATGCTGTCATGAAGCATTTGCTGGGGCTAACATGCCAGGTTGGCTCAGTGGTAAAGAATCCTCCTACCAGTGCAGGAGACGTGGCTTTGATTCCTGGGTTGGGAAGATCCCTTGGAGCAGGAAATGGCAACCCACTCCAGTATTCTTGCTTGGAAACTCCCATGGAAAGAGGAGCCTGATGGGTTATGGTCCGTGGAATCACAAAGAGTTGGACATGACTGAGTGACTGAGCACGCACACATATGCAACATAACACAGCTGTTCTGTACTATACTTTCTCACTGGGAGGTGTATGATGTTCTCTGTTTTATAGAAGAGGAACTAACACTGAAAAGATAAGAAAATTTCCCAGTGACTCAGTGGTAGGTGGTAGAGCCAGGTCTTGAACCCAGG
>NW_011494810.1:6969486-6971257 GCF_000754665.1 Bison bison bison
CTTGAACCCAGGACCAACACTGAGAGCCCTACTCTCTACACAGCCTGCTACAGAAAATGGGTCGGTGGCTGAGTTGAATCGGGTGTTCAGTGGCAGAATGTTCTGTGATAGGTCAAAGAAAGTTGTTGTTAAAAAATTACCTAAATCATCTCAGTCCTGTCCTTACCTATGTGAGGCTTGATCGTGCACATCCAAATTCAAATGCTGACAATTATTAGAAGTAACAACCAACTTATTATTGAAAGCAAGAAAATTGAGATCCATACTATCATATCCACAAATCAGATAACTGGGTTAAACATGTGGGTGAGGGAACCCACTTGCTGTGTAGGTTACTATTTTTTCCATCTTTTGTTACTTTTGTCTGTTAAGCCAAGATAGTATTTTTTAAATTAGTTCATTTGTTTTCAATTTATTTTGATTGGAGGATAATTATGATATTGTAGTGTTTTTTCGGCCATACATGAACATGAATTGGCCACAGGTATACATGTGTCCCCACTATCCCGAACCACCCCCTACCCCATCCCTCTGGATTGTCCCCGAGCACTGGCTTTGGGTGCCCTGCTTCACTCATTGAATTTGCACTCATCTATTTTATATATGGTAATATAGAAAATAATTGTAATACTTAAATAACCGATGCAAAGCACTTGGGTTAAGAAGAGTGATTAGCACATAGTAAGGGCTTGGTTCTTTTTTTTAAAACCTGAAATTTTAATTTTATTTTTATTTTTAAACTTTACAATATTGTATTGGTTCTGCCATATACCGAAATGAATCCGCCACAGGCATACATGTGTTCCCCATCCTGAACCCTCCTCCCTCCTCCCTCCCCATACCATCCCTCTGGGTCGTCCCAGTGCACCAGCCCCAAGCATCCAGTATCGTGCATCCTATCTGGACTGGCGACTCGATTCATATATGGTATTATACATATTTCAATGCCATTCTCCCAAATCATCCCACCCTCTCCCTCTCCCTCTCCCACAGAGTCCAAAAGACTGTTCTATACATCAGTGTCTCTTTCTTATTAGCTGCCATTGTCGTCATCATCACCATTTCCTGGAAAATGTGGACAAGGATGTGAAAGTGATGGGAGTGGTTTGGAGTGTGACCTGAGGCTGGGTTGCTGGGCTAAGATATCTCTGTAGTTAGTAACTGCCTTGTCTAAGAAGGCAGTTACTGCTAGTTGCCGAATCTTATATTTGAATAAGCTTTCATTATCCAGGCTGTTTGATGCAGAAGGACTCCGATGCACAAAATTTATTTAGGAGAATTGGTTAATCCTTGGGACATTTAAAATGAACAATTTATATTTGAGAAAGATTCCTATTTAGAGATAAATAGTAATACTCATTTTGAAAATATTCACTAGCTATTGTGTTGCACCTTTCTCTTTACTTTTGAAATATAATAATGTATTCAACCAAGCCTACCAGGGCTGTGCTAACAGTTCCATCCAACCAGAACCACATTCCGTCTTACCAGTCCGCCATTCCCTTCAACAATGACCCCTCTCATTCCTGGTGCTCAGCTGAGGCTGTATTCTTGGAGGCTCCCAGCTCTAAGAAAGGTGATTGGTTGGTCCCTTCTGCATCATCCTTGTCCCTGGCTGTAGATTTGACTTAAATCTCATGTACCCTATATGTAAACCATATGGACACCATCTGATAAGTGTCTTTCTTCTCTGTTAGCTTTTCAGCACTAAGCTGAAACCTTCTGAGCCTGCTTGCCTCTGGCCCCTTCAGTTTCTGTTATGGCTCCCTTT
>NW_011494810.1:6971357-6983586 GCF_000754665.1 Bison bison bison
TCTAAATCCTGGAATTTCCAAGGTCATGACAAAATGAGTGTGGAGGAACAGGGGTGGTTAACACTTGTTACAGTGCTCTGGATTCACAGGTATTGACTCTGGCAAAACTTCATTGTTGAGTGAGAGATGCTTTATGTTAACTGTTTAAATCTATACTTCACCAGAACACGGGACCTCTGCCTATACGTTGGCAATCATTATCTGGCCAGGGTTTCAGAAATTGTTCTGACTTCTAACGTTATGTCTTGCTGTCATTCACTGGCCCAGAGTTGAGTTAAGAATACATGTTGTCAAGTCCCTGGACTCATAGTGTATTAGGACCTATCGCCGTTTAGGTTGTAATCATTTACATTCTGCCGCTCAGCTTCCATTCTCTTTCTGTTGTTAACGACATCTGGGTTACTCTGTAGGTCAGGAGTACCACCTGTCCCCAACTCTCTTTC
The DNA here is from genome assembly GCF_000754665.1 of Bison bison bison. Taxonomy (NCBI): domain Eukaryota; kingdom Metazoa; phylum Chordata; class Mammalia; order Artiodactyla; family Bovidae; genus Bison; species Bison bison. The sequence goes on from NW_011494810.1 coordinate 6,971,801, forward strand.
CAGACACTGATGGCACCTCTGACGACAGCTGGGCACATGACCTGGGTCTGGCCAATCAGAGCATGTCCTCCCTTTTGCACCAATGATTGATTCAAGGTTGAATATATAATACACCTTTGCAATGAGGCTCAACTATAAATCAACCTAGCACTTTTGCTTGAGACATAGGCCAAGAATCATCCTTTCTCCTCAGTGGACTTGAAACTGTGAGGCTATGAGTCTGGAGCTTCTGGCAACCAGTGTGCTTCCCTGAGAAGCAGAGGGATGGAGATAAAGTGAGTTGTGATGCTATCATCTGAGGCAGTACGTCCAGTCACACCTGCGGTCGCCTCTTCCTGGACTTCCTCAGTTCCAAGAGCTGATATATTTACTTTTTTTTTTTTTTTTGGCTTAAGCCAGTTTGAGTTATTTCTTTTCTATAACCGAAAGAGTTCTGATTGATACTAGATGATTGCTAGGTTGGTTTTATATTCCATGTGGAAAACTCTTGCTCTTTTAGAGAAGGGAGAGGGAACCTAAGAAACCTTAGTGCTGGAAATTTTGCCTAGAAACAAACCAGTGGGCACTGGGCCTGGTCAAGGGAGGCAGACCAGCTAGAATTCAGAATTAAAGTCTGTCCTAAACTATCATGAGAATATATTAATTCAAATTAAAATATATTATTTTAAAGCATTTGTGATCATTTAAAGTATTTTGGGGGCTGGTGGCTCAGTGGTAAAGAATCTTCCTGCCAATGCAGGAGATGTAGGTATGATCCCTGGGTGGGGAAGATCTCCTAGAGAAGGAAATACCTGCTCCAGTATTCTTCCCTGGAAAATCCCATGGACAGAGGAGCCTGGCAGGCTACAGACCATGGGGTCACAAAGAGCTGGACACAACAGTTTTCTCATCTGTACAGTGGGTTTATCCAGAGTACCTTTCTCAAATAATCATTAAGGCACATCGAACAGAATGTCCAACACCTCCTCAATAAATATAAGCTATCACTATTAATAATGCTCTGAACTTTTTCTCTTGGGATTGTGTGATGTATCATCTTATATCTCTGAACCAGAACTAAGAGTCAAAATAATGTAAACTAGAAGTACAAGCTCTCCAGAAAGAAGATATTAGGGTTTTTAAACATTCCTTAAGCTAACTAAGATTTGTTTGCTAGCTCTTCCAAGTTGGTAAGTTAAGGGAAATCTAAGCACTGGTTGTTTTCTTCTATTTAGTGAAGGACAAAGTTATCTAACGATTGTTCCTCTTGCTCAGTTTAAGGCTGCTCCAAGTTGTCAATGACAGTCCTTCTCCTGATGGAGTTAAGAGTTCAGACCCAGCTTTACCTCCTGGGCACTTAAAAACACAATGAAAAAAACCACAGCACAAATCAAAACCCTCATCAAATTCAATTTCTTTATTTAGTATAAGGGTGGGAACTCTTATCTCCATTTTATAGGTGAGAAAATGAAGTCTCAGGAAGGACTGTTGCACACACAGCGGGTACGTGGTGTAGCTGGGACGGTGGCTGCCCTCTTAGCCACCGCAGGTACCGCCCCTTGCCTGTGAACCCTCCAGTCTAGCGGGGTGAAGTCCTCACCCTCCGGCTCCTGAGCCCACATTCGTTCAGTACAGGTCTGAGAACATCAGCAGGCCTAGTGCCTAACAGTTAGTACCCCCATGGCCACCTGAAAGGCTGATGGTGGGATTTTCCAGTGGCAAACTACAGAGTGTGGGGGCAGAGCTGGATCACCTTGAGGGAAAAAAGATATCTTTCCTGGGAAGAATTGTTATATTCTTATTACATCTGACTGCTGCTCTGAAAATTTGGAGAAGATGTTTCACTGTGGAAGGACAATCACTCTGTCTTAGTGAACCACTCAATAATTGATTTGATTAAACGTGGTTAATATAGAAACCGGATGTAGGTAAAATGTACCTACTCTTTTTTTAATGCTGAAAAGGAGGAAATAGAGATGTTTATTTGAAACAAATGATTTATTTTACATGAATTTTTGTATAGGTGACATGCCTTGTTCTATGATGAATTTATTTATAAGATGAATTTAAAACAGTGGTAATGAACACCTTCCATCACCCTTACCATCTTTGAAGTGTCCCTTATCACAGTGATGGCTGTTATCTGAGGTCTGTTGTTACTGTTAGATGTTATTATTGGCTTGCCTTGTCTCCCTGTGATGTGTGTGTGTGTGTATGGTGGGGGTGGGGGGTGTCACTTGGTGACAATAGAAATTAACAAAAAGCATGAGCTGAGACTGAAACAGTGGTGACCACGTGAATGCTAGTGATCCTCATCACACAGCAATGCCCAGGTGTGTGTTCGCGAATAGTCAGGACCACCGCACCGCACAACACCGAGGGCTCCACTCGCACCAGACTCAGACATCCAAGGCTCCTTAGACGCCAAAGGGGACTGCGCTAAGATATGATGGAGAGGGAAGGGCTGAAATGTGGGGGAAGTGCGCCTGTGTGGCTTCTTGGTGGCTCAGAGTTCATTTCCTCTATTTCTAATAGCTTCTCACTTTAACTGGGAATCTACTCTTCTCCTACTCCTAATGTAGATAGAGCTAATTTCACCCCCAGCTCTAAATGTACCTGAGACCCAGGTCTAACCAGTCAAAGCTTCATCTTCCCCTGACTGCAGAGACGGGTCATGACAAGCCACTGGGACTCACATTCCTTGGTTGAAGCTTCTGAGCTAGAGCCTGACAGAGAGACTTAGCCTGAATACAGGCTGGCCTGCTCCCGAGAAATTTCTGAGCTTTTGGAGCCCAACTGTAAAACTGTTTTGATTTGAACAAATCTAAAGCTAGGAAGAAACACAGATAACAATGGCAAGAATACAAGTTTATAATGAGATAGAGGCATAGATTTCTCCATAATAAATGAGCATTGTAGAAGAGGGACCAGTGTTCATAGCAGAAGAGTATTAGGGAGAAGAGTCTGGGGAATTGCATCATGAGAAGTTCTGGATCTGAAATCTGTTGGAAGATTACAAGATTCAAGATGCGATGTGTCTCCCAAGTTGCAGTCAGCTCCCCCAAGCTTTTGAGATGCCTATGGCACATGACTGTGGCTGTATTCTCACTCCTTTAGCTTAGCTGAATGTTGTCAGGTCCAAAGATTCCACCAATGCTCTTTCTTCAGCCATCTAGAGTCATCCTCACTCTTCAAAGCATCTTGGTTATGGTTTTACCATCTTTTCTCCCAGCACATCATAACTAGATTAAGGTTTGCCTCTGACACTGTTTTTAAAAAAGGAATATTTCTACTTAGTACAACATTTTGAACTCTTTGGAGAAGAGTTATCATAGAAATCTAGTAAAAGAGTGAACTCTTGTGACAATAATTTGATCATTTATTTTCAAAATATTTTAAACTGTAGTTTGGAAAACTGCTCTATTGAATCTGTGTGTATTCATAAACATTAGTCAGTACTCAAGGAATCATATTTCTGTTGTCATAAGTTATCTCCCATTGTATTTACTCCTCCCTGTATTTTAGCCTGACATTCTGCTTGCAGCATCTGACTAACTGCTGAAGGGAAACTGTCTTACTCAGCTCTATTCATCATTTTTTTTTCCCCAGGCTGTGCTAACAATGAAAAAAAAAAAAAATCCCCAAACATCCCATATGCTTAGAGTATGAATGTTTTACCACTTATGGAGTTGAGTGTTTTAGAACTTCCCCAGCACAAAGGACTTAGAAACAATTGTGGATTATAACAGAAGATCTCTATCACTTTTCACTTTCATGCATTGGAGAAGGAAATGGCAACCCACTCCAGTGTTCTTGCCTGGAGGATCCCAGGGATAGAGAAGCCTGGTAGGCTGCCATCTATGGGGTCGCACAGAGTCAGACACGACTGAAGCGACTTAGCAGCAGTAGCAGCAGGAAAGATGTGTTTTCCTAGGCTCTAAGTCTGACCTTTCTCTGCTTACTGTTGGCCCTTCAAACTTACTCATTGACCACTGTATCACCTAGTTATAGTGATAAGTTAATTCAAGGATTACTTGAATCACAGAACGTAGCATGTATACTCAGAAACCAGATATTTGGGCTCAGGCAGAAAATTGGAGAGCAGAGGCAGGCACTGAAGGGTTCCTTCAGCATTGAGACAGGAACCTGTTTCAATTCTGAGTGAATCTGTATGGGGAGTGCTCCATGGAAAGTCAGCCTAGGACAGCACAGGAGAAGTAATCTGCTTTCGCTTCTATTTTCCTTGTCTCTATAGAGGGATCTGAAGGTACTGGCCCTGTCTTTGGCCAGAAGAAAGTCTCTGGATTATTAGACCAGGAAAGAGGGTGAGGGAAATAGAAACAGCCAAACTTCTGTTTTCTCCAGAGCGCTAGAGCCTAGCTCTAAGAATACTGAATGAGATGCTTTGGCGGCTCTTTACTCCCTCTTGTGGTGAGGTGGTGCCATTGTTTACTAGCTATCCTAGAGATTTTTGTTTCCACCTGAGGCGGAAATTCACTCATCCTTCAACATGAGAACATACTTCGGTTGGATGTAACCATCCAATAAGGCAATGAGCAGAGGTTCTGTGCTGCATGTGGGCGCATCTCTCAGAGAGTTAAGGGATTCATCTGTTAAAAGTTGTCAAGCATGTAGATCCACTGTTCCCACCGAGAGATGGTTTAACAAATACTTTTTCCACCAACTGTTGGACTAGTAGGGGGATTTTAGGATCTGAGGAAGGAAAAAAGCACCATATATCACCCTTCCATACCAACTGAGGGTAAATAGTATAAAGTTTCCCTGCAAAAAAAAAAAAAGTAGAATCTGATTTCACATATACATTTCAGTGGTATTTTATTGATTTATATATAAAATCACAAATATACATATTTTGCTATGAGTATTGGTAAATATTCTTTATTTAAAATTTTCTACGTTATTGTTTAACATTACATCCAAATCTTTAGCAAGCGGGTACCTACTTTGTGAAACTGGATATTCAGTTCCTCATTTCTGTATAGATGTATAAGTAGATATATGTGATATAATATATGCAGTAATACTGGAGTCATCTCACTCATTGGATATTTTGTCTTCTATTAATATACTTCATTTTGCAGCACAGGGAGGAGTGGAATAAATGGCACAGTGTAATTGGGAGGTCCATTTTTTAGAAACTTGAATGGGATGGGCAGTTGTACAAGAAAATGTGCCAGAGGAAGATTCTATTTTTTCCAGTAAAAATGAGCTGGCAGAAAATTTTACAGCACTGTACGTTGCTTTAGGATCATTCTCAGTAGGGCCAAGAGCATTCATTGTGTTGCTCAGTAGTTCTTAGTACTTCGGTAAATTATGCTACAGAAAAACAAAAGTAGACTCTTTTCAGCCACAAACTCTAAAAAGGCATGGCTTTAACTGGCGTGGCTGCTTAGGCATGCTCAAGTTAGCTCTAAACATTTATCTCCTCTGGTGTGGTAGGCAACATCTAAGATAGAGTTCATGATTCACCCCTCCCCCATCTTGATAGTCACACCCTTGAGTAATCTCTCCCTTTTGAGTATGGACTGGACTTACTTATTTGCTTCCAATAAACTGAATGCCACAGAAGTAATGGGTTGTTATTTCTAAGATTAGATGACAAAAAGACTAGGCTTGCCAAAACTTGGTAGCAACCAAGATGTCCTTCAATAGATGAAAAGGTAAATAAACTTTTATTGACCTCTGTATCACTGTGGTACCTCCAGATAATGGAATATTATTTAGAGCTAAAAAGAAGTGAGCTATCAAGTCATGAAAAGACATGGAGGAAACTTAAATGCACATTTCTTAATGATAGGAACCAATAAAAGTTACCTGCTGTCTATGATATTCTGGAAAAGGAAAAAACAATGAAGACAGTAAAAGATCTGTGGTTTCCACGGGTTAAGGAGAGGGAGGGATGAACAGGGAGAGCCCAGAGGATTTTTAAGGCAGTGAAACTGTTCTGTGCGGTTTAGTAATGGAAGATACCTGTCAGTATACGTCAAAACCAATAAAATGTATATCACCAAGACTGAACCCTAATGTAAAATATGGACTTCGGGTGATAAGGGTGTGTTAATGTAGGCTCATCAGTTGTAGGAAATGTACCACTCTGGTGGGAGGTGTCAGTGGTGTGGGTGGCTGTACATGTGTAGGGGAAGGGGGTGTATAAGAAACTCTGTACTTTGTGCTTAATTTTGCTGTGAACCTAAAACTTCTCTAAAAGATAAAGTCTGGTGTTTTTTGTTTGTTTGTTTTTTAAAGAAACACCATGACTTCTGTTTAGATGCCTTTGAGGGAGGCCAGCTGCTCAGTTGTGAGTAGCTTTATGGAGAGAGGCCCACATGGCAAGGAACTGATATCTCCAGCCAATAACCAGTAATGACCAGAGGTCTGCCAGTGGCCACAGGAGTGGGCTCAGAGTGGGTCCTCCCCAAATGGGCCTTGAGCTGACTGCAGCCAGTCGAGACCTTGATCACAGCCTTGTGAGGGATGTTTTGAGAGACCCTGAGTTGAAGGTACCCAATTAAACTATGTCCAGATTTCTGACTCATAGAAACTGAGTAATCAATAAATATTTGTGAATTTTAACTGTTTAGGTTTTGTAGTAATATGTTGTGTAGCAACAGATAACCAATGTATTTAAAAGGAATGAAATCAGAATATGCTATCTGATAATAAGACAGTCAGCTCAAAATCATCAACAAAAAGATTACTAGGAAATTCCCTTATTTTTGGTATTGAAAAATGTACCTGTAAAGAACTCATGCATCAAGAAAGAAAAGATCATAGAAATTAGAAAACGTTAAGCTGGAAAATCTCCAAGTTTTCTAGGAGTAAAAAAGAGAGTTTTTTAGAAGGAAAAGAGAAGATTGTGGATTATAATGAGTCATGGAATCTAAGCAAGACAGAGAAGACGACAGAAAGAGGCTCTGCGTGTCAAGAGAGAGATACAAGTGATGTGTTAGAGGTCGCACGACAGGAAAGGATTCTGCAACGTGAGTACTTGAGCCCAGAAGGTAGAATGTGTGGGTGTAAATTGCAGAACTGGTGGCTAATAACTTGTAACGAATATGTTCAGGGTATGACAATGGAAGGCAATCGCCAAAGCTGACTGGACAAAAAAGTCTCTGGAAGTGAAGGCATTAAGCAACTAGGTGGGGGGTGCTGGAGTCTCCAAGGAGAATGAAAGGAGATGAAGTGAAGAGTCGCACATCAAAACATAGACCATGTGATGAACAAGAGGTTGTGAACAGGGAGGAGGAAGACTGAAAGCAGTCAGATATGACAGTGTATAGGAAATCCCAAGTGGCTCACCTGTCATGGGAGTAGGTGTTGGAGATAAGCCAGGTTTCTTTTAAAAAACATTTCATCAGGTCATTCTACAAAGAAAGATAAAAATTGGCAGTAGCTCACTGTATACTAAAAATGGTTTTCATAGTTTAGACAATGCATAGAATTATCCGTTGCTTCCTACTGGAAGAAGCCAGCCAAGTTCTTACTCTTTTTCTTTTTTTTAAACGAAGTATGCTGAAGTTGAAGCTCCAGTATTTTGGCCATCTGATGAGAATAGCTGACTCATTGGAAAAGTCCCTGATTCTGGGAAAGATTGAGGGCAGAAGGAGAAGAGGGCATCAGAGGATGACATGGCTGGATGGCATCACCTATGCAAAGGTCATGAACTTGGGAAAACTTGGGGAAATGGTGAGGGACAGAGAGGCCTGGCGTGCTGCAGTCCATGGGGTTGCAAAGAGCTGGATACAACTAGGCAACTGAACAACAATACAACAATAGTTAATTTACAGTCTTGTGTTAGTTTCAGGTACAAAGCAAAGTGATTCAGTTACTCATTATCCTGTTTCAGATTCTGTTTCATTGTATGTTATTACAGGATATTGAATATAGTTCCTTGTGCTATACAGTAAGTCCTTATTGTTTATTTTACGTACAGTAGTATGTATCTGTTAATCTCAAATCCTAATTTATGTGCCTCCCATCCCCTTCGGTAACCATAAGTTTGTCTTCTATGTCTGTGAGTCTATTTCTATTTTGTAAATAAGTTCACTTATCGAGTTCCTACTCCCTATTTGGGTTTTCTTAGCCTCACAATCAGTTTTACTTATCTTGCCTCTTCTCAGTCTTACCAACTTCTCCCCAAGACATTCTGCTCGCTACATGAGACACATGACAGCCTGTGGTTTCCCTAAGGGAGATACACACACGGTAACTCGGTGTGTATCTGAAGGAGAGTTCACAAGTTCCACAAATACGTGTTTAATTCAGAGTGATGCAACTGCTTGTAACTGAGTAGGTTTTAAGCAACACAACACATATGGGATTTTATGGAGCTTGAATTATTTTTAAAAGTTATTCATTTGTATAATTACAAAAGTAGCTTTTCAGGTAATAGACAGGTAAAGCCAGATCATTGTCATGATGACCCTTGATCATTGTCATGGTCTCAAACCATGCCCAGAGTTAATCACTTAATCAGGTAGTATGATCTCAAGGGCTTTTTTCCTACACATTTACATTCTTTTAAATGTACAGTGGGGACTATGTAGTTTTGCACAGTGGATCATTTTACTCCCCTGCTTCTGAAACACTCCCCATTCTAACTGGAATAAAATCCATACTCCCCACTGTGGCCTCCAAGACTCCACACAAACAAGTCTTTGCCTCCCTCTGTGACCTCCTCTAGTGCCAGGAGGTATGAAGTTGTTCTTCCCACAGGGCCTTCGCATGTGCTGTTCATGCTGCTTGGAGAGCTCTGTTCCAATCCTTGCTTGACTGTTTCTTCTCAATTTTCAAATCTCAGCTCTAAATTCACCTCCTGGTAAACCTTTCCTAGATGCTCTCTCTAAATCAGTACCTCCCTGTTTTGAATTCTGTTACCTTGTTTCATTCAGGAAACAGTTTCTACTTCTGAGCTTCGAATCCTCTCTTCACTACATGCTTGCTAAATTCACTTTTTGTGCTATATATTTCTCATCTAAAAAATGAGGATAATTATGTACCTACTTTTTAGGTTGTTATGAGTTAATATTTGTAAAACACTAACAGTGCTTCAAACGTATCTCTGTTTGATAAATTGATAGCAGTTTTTCTTTAGCACTTGCAATGATAGGAACTTACTTAAGTGTTGTTCATCCTCTTTTTTCTCTAGATCATAAGATCTATTAAGTGCAGGGAACCTGTCCGTTCTGTTCTTACACCAAGAACAGTGCCTGACTCATGCACCCTTAAGACTGATTGCATGAATGTTCAGATCTTATCTCCCGCATAGGGATCTGAGTGTACAAGAGAGAAGTTTAAAATGGAAACCATGGTCCTGCTTTTATTAAAAACTTTTAACTTTTAGACACTGGCCACTGTAAAGTGTGATCACCATATCTTGCTCTGTTATACTAGAAATGGATGTAACTCCTCTGAACTCCACAGTAGGCTTAACCCAACTGCAATTCTTTCCTGTGTCTTACTTTTCCAAAGAGTGCAACAGAACAAAGCCTGCCACCGTGTCCTGCCTGCTGTCCTTTGCCCATGGTAGCGTGTCACTCCAGGATCTTGCTTTACATGCATAAGATACCCCATCATTGAACCATTGATGTCTTTGTTGCTGAAAAGCAAACAAACAAAAACAAAACAAATAACAAAGAGTACAGCCTACAAAAAGTCAGTGTAGCAGCAGCCTTGCCCCCATGATATTTAGGAAAACACTTGCAGCAGTCATCACATGCAAAACTGACATTCCCAGATTCCAACAATTCCAATCCAAACCTTTATTGCAATTGCCAGCCAACTTACTTAAGATTATCAGCAGGGTGGAGGAAAGAGAAGAGCTTCTTGTTGGAGCTTGTCAGGTTACCAGTCATACTGTCCTGGTTGGCCAGGGTCTGTGAACCTAAACTCTGTTGGGAGAAATCTTCTATAGAGAGGTTGAAAAGTGAAAGTTGTTCAATTGTGTCTGACTCTTTGCAACCCCACGGACTGTAGCCCACCAGGTTCCTCTCTCCAAGGGATTCTCCAGGCAAGAATACTGGAGTGGGTTGCCATGACCTCCTCCAGGGGATCTCCCCAACCTGGTTAGTTGTGTTTTCATGTGCTTCTCTTGCAGAAACCCAAGTTTTCTCCCACTGATCTGCAGAGACCATGCTTCAGAGGTACAGGAAGGCCACATGGACATAAACCTTCCTACTCTGAAAGATGCATTAAAAAAAAGATTTCTTTCCTGTAGGTATTCTCTCTTTTTTTCCCTTGAAAGTATTTTCTTGCTGCATTAGGTCCCCATTGGATCATCTACCCAAAAGTAGGAAACAAGATAAAAGAAAAAAAAATTAGCAAAAAAATCCATTAGATTGCTACATACTAAGTTGAGCTTGAGAAAATGCCAGGTCTGAGGTGCTTTGTTTCTGGTGTTATTAATGGGTCTTTATTTAAAAAAAAAAAAAAAAAACAAAACTATAATTGATTTACAATGTTGGACTAGTTTCAGGTGTACAACAAAGTGATTCAATTATACAGATATATATATATATACACACACACACATATATATTTTTAAAAGATTCTTTTCCCTTATGGGTTATTACAGAATACTGAGTATAGTTCTCTGTGCTATACAGCAGGTTCTTGTTGGGTATCTATTTTATGTATAATAGTGTGTACAGGATAAATCAATGAGTCTTAAGTTCATGCACATTAGGGCTGACTTTATAGTATAGAGTCCCCTAGAGAACTTGTGATTCCAGGGGGAAAAAAATTCTATCTCCATCCAAGACTTGATCTTGACTTATGCAGTCTGAGTTCCTGGAAAGCCTGTGTTGGTTCCCAAATGAATCTATTTTCATATTAAACTTGGCTACTGTGGTCTCTAAGTGTTAAATCACCCTGCACAGCTGCAGTCTCAAACCAGCTGCAACTCTGTGACAGCTGACCAAATCTCCAGGAGGGCTAGCCAATGAGGTCAAGGGCTCTGCAGCCAGGAGCTATGTCCCAAGTGGTCTAGGGAAGATCCCATTTTCCTTGCAGATATTAGATGCCACCACTCACCCCTTTGATACCGCTGCCATTGAACCTTGCCCACTGCCACTAGAAGTAATACCAGTGCTGTTTCTACCACTTCTCACCAGAATGGAGTCTGTAGAGTTTGTCATTCTCTCCATTCCAATTCAAAGCCTTGGGAGGAAGTATCTGATTGGCAGAACTTAGAATATTTGCTATGCCTGCTTACAAGGGAGAATGGGAAGGTATCTCTTATATTCAGCCTCTGAGGTGGGAAATGAATGGAGGCATTCTCCAACAATAGGAAGCAGATTCAGAGATTCAGCAGCAAGAGAGAAAAATACTGTTTCCCTGTAATATTTTTTCATGATCTTCCAGCTTTCCACACACCATCAGGACTAAGTTACAAAGCTTAGTGTCTCCCTTGTAAGAGTGAAAGTGTTAGTTGCTCAGTCATGTCCCATCTTTGCAACCCCATGGACTGTAGCCTGCCAGGCTCCTCTGTCCATGGGATTCTCCAGGCAAGCATACTGGAGTGGGTTACCATGCTCTTCTCCAAGGGGGAATAGAACCTGGGTCTTCTGCATTGCAGGCAGATTCTTTAGCATTTGAGCCACCAGGGAAGCCCCCTTAGAAGAGTAATCCCTTAGAAAAGAGACAAATTTAGGAGGAGTTTGGATTCCTGTTAAGAATTCTCCCTGGGAAAGGGAGAAAGATTAGGAGGGTAGATAATAGGGGGTGTGGTTGGGGTGGGGTTTTCAGGTACCCAACACCCTTCCCTGCCCAGGGCCTGAAGAGATGGC
>NW_011494810.1:6983686-7007639 GCF_000754665.1 Bison bison bison
GGGGGGGGGGGGGGGGGGGGGTGGTGAAGAGGATAGACACACCAGACAGATATTGACTCTGAGAAGACACTGCTGTGCAAGTGACTCTGAATAATCATAAAGTGACTATGCCAGAAGGTTAATTGCCTTGTTGATGTATTCAGTAGTGAGCTTAAGGTCCTATTCCTGTTTCCCTTGGTTCCTGGCTAGCACGGAAGCCATTTTTGTTTGCTTTAAACATTTATTTGAATATTTTAAAAATTTGAAATAATTTTAGACTCACATAGAAGTTGCTAAAATAATTTCGAGAGTAAGAGATAATGCACAGCAGATTCTAGGAATACCTGAACACATGCACTGATTTAAGCAGGATTCAGAGGCTGCATAGACTCAGCTGGGACTAAGTACAGGTAGGTTGAGGATCACTGAGACTCCTTTGTTATGTTGAAGGAACTCTTATCTGCCACGTGCTTTATCAGTAGCTTGGGGGAGCAGCAGAGGCCAGCAGGACTTTACTCCTGCCAATCCTACCCCTGCCAAACCTTTCCTCTGTGAGGTGACCTTTAGTCTAGAAAAGGGAGGAGGGAGAAATCCTGAAAGATTGCATTTACCCCAAATAGACTATTAACTTTAATTGGTAAATTTAAGTCCCTTCTTTTGCATGGGCTTCCCTGGTGGCTCAGCTGGTAAAGAATCTGCCTGTAGTGTGGGAGACCTGGGTTCGATCCCTGGGTTGGGAAGATCCCCTGGAGAAGGGAAAGGCTACCCACTCCAGTATTCTGGCCTGGAGAATTCCATGGACTGTATAGTTCACAACCGCCCCCCTCACTCCCATCCCAGCCAATGAATGAGGATTCGAGAACAAGAATTAGAGAATAGGGAATACCAATAAAGCAACCCTCTTTGGTACTATATTATACACCTCACTCTGCAACTGGCCTAAGCCAGTGTGAACGTGAGAAGTGGAGTATTGGCTTTCCAGCAGTGGCTGAGAAAGCCTTCATTCTCAGTCTTGTTGCCGGCCTGAGGCTGAGCACATCTTCTGAAGATCATAGTTGGGTTGGTCTTGCACTTACATAAGTAAGAATAATGCATACAGCCTTTCTTTCTGTCTTTTGTTCTTTTTGAGGTGGCTGCTGCTTCTTGTTATTTTAAACAGAAGAATGGGGTTACTGGATGTTAGGTAGGTAGAATAGGGAAAAGGAGTCCAAAATGGTGGTGGCTAAAAGACAAGGAAGGTCCGAGGACCAGAGTGAAGACTTCAGGCAGAACAAACAGAACAAACAGCACTCCTGGCTAAGCCCAATTTGCATAGGGCAGGCCCAGGTGGAAGAAAAAAACATATAAAAGGAGGAGCCAAAGCGCTTTCTCACGGACTCTCTCTCCCACGTGCGTGTGGGCACGTGCTCTCTCTCTCTCTCTCTTTCTCTCTCTCTCTCTCTCTCTTTCTCCCTCCCCACACACTCCTCCACTCTCTTCTCTTCGAGTCTTGGATTCTCTTGCTATCTTATAAATAAAATAGAGCTGTAACACTGATTTGACTAAGAGCTGTAGCACGGTTTGTCCAAGACCCAAGAGCTGTGACGCGCCGAGGGCTTTAATGTCCGTTGCTCCAAATCTTTGTTGTGATGAGACAAAGAACCGAGGAACATACACTCGCGTGACACTGGATTAAGCAAAAAAGTCTGCAACACAAGACTGAAACAAATACCCAGCATGAAGATCTGGGCACTTACACCAGGTGGAGCCTGGTGAAGGAGGTGCTACTCCGCTCACTAGGCTTCCTGGTGAGATTTCGTTTGAGGAGGTTTGGTGCTACTCTGTTGTGGTAGCAGTAGCCTTAAACATGGAGACCATAGTTCATTGAGTTGTCACACTGGCTCACCCCTGATGGTAAGGGTGCATCCTGGTCCGAGTCTATATTCCAAATGCCGTAGACTTCCTTGTGCGCAATAAGCAAAGAAGCTCGCCATTGGTCTGATGCTAGGATAGGGTACCCCTGATACCCAACCCCCTGAGAAGAGAGCTCCGCTTTCAGGCAAACCAGCCCCACTGGTTGGAGGCAGCACTGGGCAAGGTGACGTCCTGGCTTAAAGCCTAGGAGTGAGCTTTCCTTTAACAATGGCTTTCTTTTCTTTGAGCGCCAAGAAAGCTAGCCTTACTGCATTTTGGCGAGCAGCAGTATTAAAATAAGGGGTTAAAAGGCAGATGTGGACAAAGAGAGAGCAAGGGGCTGGTGTAGGAGCAAGCCTTCAGTGACAGGACTGCTCCTTGGAAATTTAGGCTTGAATTACAGAGCGGCATTTCCTGTTTTGCTCAAGAGTTGAAACCAAACTCTCAGAGTTGTAGAGCCATCAGTGTCCACTCTGCATCTCCAGTCATAGCTCCACTTCCCTTACTGTAGGCAGTTTGCCCAAAATTGAAGTCATGTTCCCACCGAGAGCTGATATTCTCCTGCTATTCCTTATTCTGATGAGTGGCCCACCATAACCCAGATTCTTCAGCTAGAAATATGGGGGTTATTTCTGTCGGATTCTCAATACATCCAAGTCCAATTCATCACAAAGGCCTATTGACTCCGTTTCCAAAAGTAGATAATAAGAACCTACTGTATAGCAGATAGAACTCTACTCAATACTCCATAATGACTGGGAAAAGAAACTAAAAACAAGACTGGATATATGTATAACTGATTCACTTGCTATACAGCAGAAACTAAAACAACATTGTAAGTCAACTATACTCCAATAAAAGTTTATTTTTAAAAATCTCCAAGTTACCCACTCATCAACATTTCCTCTGCATTACTTCTGGTCTCCATGATTTTTCTCAATAGATTTCTATCTGTTCCCCTTGTCCACCTACGAGTAATTCTCAATAATGAGACAGAGTGATTTTTCCACCATGTAAGCATTTTTCTGGAGTAATCCTGCTAAAAATATTTTAAGCACAGAATTCAAACACCCAAATGTGCTGACTCTGCTTACTTTCATGCCCTTACCCTCTGCCCCAATCCAGCTAGTACTTCTGTTGCCTATATAGTACTCAGTGCCATAGAGTAGAACCTTGTTGTTTATCCATTCTATTGATTATATAATATTTTACATCTACTAACCACAAACTCCCAATTCATCTCTCCCCCAGCCCCCACCCTCTTTGCAGCAACAAGTCTGTTCTCTATTTCTGTGAGTCTGTTTCTTTTTCATGGATAGCTTCATTTGTGTCACATTTTAGATTTCATATATGTGATATCATATTTTTTACGGCTGAGTAGTATTCCATTGGATATATATACCACATGTGTCTGTAAGATTATTGTTGTTGTTTAGTCACTAAGCCATGTCCAACTCTTTTGTGACCCCATGGACTGTAGCCTGCCAGGCTCCTCTGTCCATGGGATTTCCCAGGCAAGAATACAGGAGTGGGTTGCCATTTCCTTCTCTAGGCGATCTTCCTAGGGAAGTGAACCCATGGCTCCTGCTTGGCAAGCAGATTCTTTACCACAGAGCTACCTGGGAAGCCTGAGATTACTGTACTGTCAGATTAAAAATGTTTTGTTTGTTTGTTTGTTTTTATGTACTATTTTTGTGAAAAGTATTATAAACCCATTTATATCGGTGTACCCAGTAAACTGTTAGTTGGGTACCTAGGCTACCTTTGTTGACTTATGAACAAATTGGACTTACAAACATGTAATCGGAATGGAAATCATTCAACTGTAGGGAACTTAATGTAATTAGCAATACGGAGCATCTTTTCATGAGCCTGTTGGCTATCTGTATGTCTGTTTGGAGAAATATTTATTGAGTCTTCCTGTTTTTCTTTTTTTTAATATTGAACTGCTTGTATATTTTGGAAATGAATTCCTTCTTGGTAGCATCCTTTGAAAATATTTTCTCCAAGTCAGTAGATTGTCTTTTCATTTTGTTTATGATTTCCTTTGTTGTAAAACAATTTTTAAGTTTAATTAGGTTTCACTTGTTATTTTTGTTTTTGTTTCTAAATATTACTATAGGAGACAAATCCAAAAAAAGCATTACTGCAACTTATGTCAAAAATTGTTCTGCCTATGTTTTCCTCTAGGAGTTTATAGTAGCCAATCTTTCATTTAGTTCTTTGATCCATTTTGAGTTTATTCTTGTACATGGTGTTAGACAATGTTCCAATTTCATTTTTTTACAGGTAGCTGTGCAGTTTTCCCAGTACCACTTACCAAAGAGACTGTCTTTTCTCCATTGTGTATTATTGCCTTATTCATCATAAATTAATTGACCATAGTGCATGAGTTCATCTCAGAGCTTTCTATCCTGATCTGTTAATCTATATGTCTGTGTATATGCCGCACCATATTGTCTTGATTACCGTAGCTTTGTAGTATCATCTAAAGTTGAGGAGCATGATTCCTCAAGCTCCATTCTTTCTCAGGATTGTTTTGGCTATTCTTTTGTGTCTTCATACAAGTTAAAAAATATTTATTTTTGTTCCAGTTCTGTGAAAATATGCCATTGATAGTTTGATAGGGATTGCACTGAATCTGTAGACTGCCTTGGGTAGTATGGTCATTTTAACAATATTGAATCTTTCAAATAAAACACCAGGGTATATCTTTCTATCTGTTTTTGTGATCTTCAGTTTCTTTCATCAGCATCTTATAGTTTTTTTGAGTATAGGTCTTTTGTTTCCTTAGGTTTATTCCTATTTATTATTTCTTTCTGATGTGATGGTAAATGAGACTGTTTCCTTAATTCCTATTTCTGATACTTTGTTGTTTGTTGAGGTCCTTTAATGGACCGGAACCTGGTGGTCCGGAGTCGACGATGAGAAAGTGAAAGAAGGAGAGAGGCTAATACTTCCTGTGTTACGCAGCCGGCTTTCACGTTCCAGGAAATCAGCCAGAAATAGAGAGATAGAGGGAGAGAGAGAGAGAGAAAGAAAGAAAGACACGGAGACCAAAGCTCTGATGGAGCAAAGGTGTTTTAATCAACATAGTGTGGGCATATATACTATCTTAGACGGTAGTTATTCTCAGCAAAAATAAAGATTATAATTCCAGACTTACAAAACATAAGGTGATGCATATTAAAGAGAGAGAGTTGTAAACAATCACTTTTACCATATGGTTCATAGGAAGGAAGAGGGTACTTATCACCCTATTGAATAACTAACAAAGGAAATGCCTGGATTCCTCAGCCCCCGGAGAGGCTTGCCTCTCCTCTTAATTCCTGAATATTCAGGAATTAATAAGGAACAGAGGATTCCTGACAGATCCAAAGCAGCACACAGGAAACCTCCTGTTAAATGCTTCCTGACAGTTGTTAGTTTTCAGTATATTAGTTTTGTATCCAGCAGCTTTATCAAGTTCACCGATGAGCTCTAGCAATTTTCTGGAAGAGTCTTTAGGATGTTCCATGTATAGCATCATGCCATCTGCAAACAGTGACAGTTTTACCTCTTCCAATTTTTAAAATTCCTTTTTATTATTTGATTGCTGTGGCTAAGAGTCCCAAAACTATGTTGAATAAAAGTGGTAAGAATGGTCATTCTTGTCTTGTTCTTGATCTTAGTGGAAATGTTTTCAGCTTTTCACTGTTGAATATGGTGTTAACTATGGATTTGTCACATATGGCCTTTATTATGTTGATGTATAGTCACTTTTTCTCCAATTATGAATTGTTTTTTTAATCATAAATAGACGTTGAATTTTATTAAAAGGTTTTTCTGCATCCATTGAGATGATCATATGGTTTTTTTTTTAATTTAATTTTATTTAACTTTACAATATTGTATTGGTTTTGCCATATATCAAAATGAATCTGCCACAGGTATGGATCATATGGTTTTTATTCGCCAGTTAGTTAACATGGTCTATCACATTGAATTTGTTACCAAGCCCAAGTTCACTTTGTTTGCCACACTACAGGTTAATAAATTGGAGATGAGGTGTTGTGGCAAGAAATACAGCTTTATTCAGAAAGCCAGAAGACTAAGAAGATGGCAGACTGATATCTCAAAATCACCTTATCGGGATCTGGTTGCCAGATTCTTATATAGAAGAAAGAGGGAGAGGAGGTAAGGAAGTAAAGTAAAAAGGTCATAAGTCTTGCAAGTATCTCCTGGAATGGCCATCCCTGGGGAGGGGATATGTTAATTTCTTCTTTTCAGGTGGGCAGGGTCATATTGTCTCTCTATGAGCTGAACAAAGCCCAGAGGAGTAGGATTTCCTGTGGCAAGCCCTTATGTATAGCTTCCTTTGTGGCTCAGCTGGTAAAGAATCCACCCGCAATGCAGGAGACCTGGGTTTGATCCCTGGACTGGGAAGATCCCCTGGAGAAAGGAAAGGCTACCCACTCCAGTATTCTGGCCTGGAGAATTCCATGGACTGTATAGTCCATGGGGTCGGAAGGAGTCGGACACGATTGAGCAAGTTGAAGTGGGAGAGCTGTAGATAGTGATTATAATGACAAAAGCAGTGAAAAGTAATGGTTAAAGTAAAAGAAATAGATCCAACAAGGAGTTAGAATTTGCTCTTCCCTATTACAGTTTGAGAATATTGAAAAATCCTTGCATCCCTGGAATAAATCCCACTTGATCATGGTGCATGATCAACAGTATTATATCCAATTAAATTATCACTTGATACTGAGGCTGAAATGAATATCTTTTCAAGTAAAAACTGTAAGAATTTATCAACAGTAAACCCTGTCAGTAGTGAACTGTGTTCCCTCAAAATTCTTTGGTTGAAATCCTATCCCCTAGTACCAGAGAATGTGGGTATCTTTAGTGATAGTGAAACTGTTAACCTCAGATTGGGACTTGAACCCATGTGCCAGGACTCAAACCCAGCCAAAATGCTGCATGGGACTCTAGCCCATGTGACCTGGCCTCCAACCTGGCTGAAACACAGTTTGGGACTCTAATCCACATGGAACTTGAACCCAGTCAAAACCCTTCCTGGGACTTGAATCCATGATCTTTTAACTAGAATCACTCACTTGATATCTGGATTTACAGAGACTCAGGTTTTCGAGTCTCAGCACAGAAGTAATTCAGCAAGACACAAAGTAATAGGCAAGAAATGGATTTATTAATAAAGGATGCTTGTGAGAGATAATGAAGGAGGAAACAGAACAGGCTCCATCTTGAAAGCAGGACTCCATCTTGGACCAGACTGTGGACATTGAGTTGTATGCCCAGTATCTATGGAAATGACATACCAACTGGAAAACCAGACCCTCAGGATGGAAGAGCCCCAGGGCTCATACCTAGACCCTCAGACGCCTAAAAGTATACCCTAATTATCTGTGTAACTGAATAGAATCATAAATTCTATTATGCTTATTGGGGTATGACCATGGGCCTATTGATGATTGTCCACTGTTAACTACCTAGACTTAAGGCATATGAATCACGGGTTAACTTGGATTGTGTCTTTCTTTTCCTTTGTTCAGACTAGTTTCAGAAAATTTGGGGAGGTGGGTTTGAGCACGTACACTTAGGGTATATAAGGTTTTCCCAAAAACTGGTCTGGGTCCTTGGCTAAGAGGAGACTCTGCCTTGGGCCCGCCGGTGTAATAAACTGCACTCCACTATCTGCATTGTCCTTCTGAGTGAGTTTGTTTCCCGGAACACGTGGCTACAACATTTGGTGCATTGGCTGGGAAACTCCTCACTTTGAGGAGACAAGTCCCATTTGGGACTACTCCAAGGCCTTGCAGCTCGAATCTTCTAGACGGGGGAAGGCGCCTCGCCCTTCCGGAAGCATTCTGCTTCTCAACGCCCTGACCTTTCATGTTAGCAGGTGGTGGACAGCAGCAGGGGAACTGAGTGCTCAGGTGAGGAGGAACCCACCCAGCAGGGTGGAAGAGGGGGCCTGATCACCCCCCGGGAGGGACTAAAAGGGGCATAGACCCACAGGAGCCTGGAATAGGCAGATGGTGGCGATTGCTTCACACACAGGTTGACGAGCATGTTAGGGCTTAGGAAGGAAATTTGTGAATGTCATTTAGGAGGTGGTGTCCACGCCATCTTGGGGAAAATTGTTATCAAGCAGTCACCAGGGGATTGTTAGGAGAAGAAACTTGGTCTTTGTGTGCTCATATTCTGCAGGTGTCCCATCTGCTGTGAAATTCTTGGCCCCCTTGGGATTGGCAGGCTAGAAGGAGGGGGATACATAAGTGAGTATGAATTGGCTTTTCTGGATACAGCCTGGGAAGTGGGATATTTAACCCATCTGTGTTTTCATCCGCACCTGATCAAGCCCACCAAGGCAGAACGGACTTTAAAAGTTAAGGGAGAAACAGTCTTGGATCACGTGGTGTTCTGGTTTGGCCGTGCTGACCGGCCGGTGAAGACACGCCGATCCCCCTTCTCCCTCTGGGATCTGACAGGTAGGGCTCTTCTCACCCCAATTAAGAAGGAGGCAGAATGGCAATTTAAGTGTCATTGAGTGGAAATATCAGAAGTACATAGGGTACTGAGAACTTCGTAGACAGAAAGAAAAGGAAAAGTAGAAGAAGATCTGAGAAGGTAAGCAAGATGGGGAAAGTGAATCTAAGGCAACTGTATTGGAGTGCATGATTAAAAATTTGAAGAAGGGATTTGGAGGAGACTATGGGTAAAGATGACGCTAACCACCTCCACATACTCTGTGAGGTCGAATGGCCCCCTATGGGAGTAGGATGGCCACCAGAGAACACCATGAACTTACAAATAGTGGAAGCAGTCTATACAGTAGTCACAGGAGAGCCAGGACACCCGGATCAATATCCATATATTGACTCATGGCTAGGGTTAGCTCAAGACCCTCCTACCTGGATAAGCTTCTGTATCCAGAAGGGAAAGGGAAAAATATTAATGGCACAAAAATTGACTGATGATAAAAAAGGAAATTCCGCAGGATTTGCACGGGGATGACCTGACCCCTCCCCCATACTGGATAATGACGTGCCCACCTCCAAGTGCTCCACCAGAAGCGGAGGCCGCCTTAATGCCCAACCAGAGCCAGGTGAAGTTCTTGCAGCAGCCGCTGCTCCTCTGGAAGCTCTCCCGGAGATTGTAGAGCCACCGTTTCAGCAGGCTCCGATCCCAGCGATGGAGACCTCTGGTCAACGCCCCCAGGATTCCACCTCAGCCAGATCTCCTAGATTGTACCCATTCTCCCAGTTAGTACTGATGGGAAGGGGGAAGAAAATGTGGGAATTAGAGGCTGCGCTCCACCAAGGAACAGCATAAAAGAACCCCACTACAGATGCCCCTCAGAGAGCTACAACAGCCTCCAGTTCAGGACGCATGTGGATACTACCATCTGCCCCCTGTAGCTTATTATTACCAGCCATTTTCCTCTACGGATATATTAAACTGGCAGAGACACACTCCACCATACTCAGGGGAGCCACAAGCCCTGATTAGGCTAATGGAGACTATTTTTCGAACCCACCGCCCTACATGGGATGACGTAATCCAACTACTAGTCTCCCTTTTCAGCATTGAGGAAAGACACAGGATCCTGAGGCCAGAAAATGGTTAAGAGAAATGGCGCCTGGGGGTACTGCAAACCTGCAGTGGTGGGCAGAACTAGCCACCCCTGACGAGAGGCCCAGTGGGGACTGTAACACAGAGGAAGGGAGGGGCCACCTGGAGAGATATCGGGTGGCTACTTTACAAGGTCTCAAGACGGGGGTCCAAAAACCTATAAGTAGGGCAAAACACTCTGCAGTGATTCAAAGGGAAAGCGAATTACCTTCTGAGTTCTACGAAAGACTGTGCAAGGCCTGTGGACTTTATACGCCAATAGATACAGAGGCTGCTGGGTCTCAGATGGTGACAAATGCCCCTTTGTGTCTCAAGCCTATACCGAAAATGTCAGATTGGGGGACACCAAGTGACTCATGAATTTTTATACATCCCTGAATGTCCAGTACCTTTGCTGTCTAAATTGGGGGCACTAGTGACCTTCCCCCCAACGAAAGACTCACTCTTCGGGTGGGCTCAACCACCTATTTACTCTTCCTCTCGGTAACCCCTCAAGATGAATGGAGGTTGCACAGCCTCTCAGAAGGGAAACCGGACGGGCTAAACAGTCGAGACAGAGAGTTAACTAAACAATTCCCTGAGATCTGGGCAGAAGAAACCCCGCCGCCACCCCTCCCAACCCTCTAGGTTTGCAAAACAAGTCCCACTGGTAATAGAACTCAAACCCAGTGCAATTACGTTAGCACCCACCTTGGGCCTGCCAGACCTTGCTAAGCTGTTTACTCTTTACATGACTGGAAAGGACAAGGTGGCTATGGGAGTACTGTCCCAGATTAAGGGGACATGGGACAGACCCGTGGCTTATCTCCCAAAACAGCTGGACAAATTGGCTGGTATGCTTACAGGCAGTTGCTGCAGTTGTCTTACTGGTTTGGAGGCAACCAAGCTGACTTTGGGCCAAGATTTGATGGTAAAAGTCCCGCATGAGGTTAACACTCTCCTGCAAGGGGACCCCCATAAATGGCTGTCGACATCCCGGATTACTCAATACCAGGGACTGTTATGTGAGAACCCCCATGTTACTACTGAACCTTGTCAGGCCCTGAAATCTGGCCACTCTGTTTGTGAAAGTGGGCCCTCACATGATTGCAAGGAAATATGCCAGCAGACATGACTTGAGAGACCAGCCAATCCCAGACCCAGATTTGGTCCTGTACACCAAGGGCACCAGCCTGGTGAAACAAGGACAACGACTGGCGGGATGTGCAGTAGTCACAGAAGAAACCATCGTTGAGGCCAGCTCTCTGCCATCACACTGGTCCGCTCAACGGGCCCAACTATATGCTCTAATCCGGGCCCTCCAGCTATCAAAAGGTAAGAAGACAAACATTTACACAGACTCCAGGTATGCTTTTGTCACACTACATGTACACAGGGCTCTGTATAAGGAAAGAGGACTTTTGACAGCTAGCGAAAAATATATTAAAAATAAGGAAGAAATTCTGACCCTATTAGTTGCTGCCTGGGAACCAGAAAGGGTTGCAGTCATATACTGCTGAGGACATCAAAAAGAGGATACCCCCCGGGCTCGGGGAAACAGACTGGCAGATAAGACCACTAAACAAGCAGCCGAGGGCTTGGGGGTGACAAGTGAAGCCCCTACTAAAGCTCTCGTATTGGCGGAGCTGCCTGAGCTAACGCTGAACTCTATAAAATACACTGAAGCCCAAAACCAACTAGCCAAAGAGGAAGGGGCCATCAAGACTGAAAAGGGATGGTGGGAATTGCCAAGTGGCAAATTATTGGTACCGGAGGAGCTGGCACCCACTCTGGTAAGCCAAATACACCAAGCGAACCGCCTAGGCCATGATAAACTGGAAGAGCGAATTCGGAAATATTTCTTGGCTCCCCACCTCTCTTCCCTATGCAGGACAGAATCTCAGAACTGCACCGCCTGCTCCCAGGTCAATGCTGCCTCCCAGCACAGACAGAAACCTCCGGGGATTCAGCTAAAAGGCACACTGCCTTCTGAACACCTGGAAGTGGACTTCACTGAAATGAAACCTCACCAACATTACTGTTACCTGCTGGTCATGGTATGTATGTTCTCGGGATGGGTAGAAGCTTTTCCTACCTGGACTTAAAGAGCATCAGAAATAGCCCGGTGCCTGCTTAGGGAGATAGTTCCCAGATTTGGATTTCCTACCAGCATTGGATCAGACAATGGCCCGGCTTTTGTAGCCAATTCAGTACAACAAGTAAGCAAAACTTTAAACGTCAAGTGGAAATTATATACAGCATATAGGCTCCAGAGTTCTGGGATGGTGCAAGGACCCAACTGGACACTTAGAGAGACACTCTCCAGGTGGATCTTAGAGACTGACTGCTCCTGGGTGGACTTGTTTCCGACGGCTCTGTTCACACTCAGGATGATGACCCCATGGTCCCATGGCTATTCTCCGTACGAAATTGTGTATGGGAGGCCCCCTCCCATAATAAAACAGGTGTCAACAAATTTGCCTCAGGTATGGGGAGATAAGATTTCACAGCAGATGGAACAACTGGGTAAGGTAATAAATCAGGTAACTAAGTTTGTACAAGAAAGAGTGCCGTTCCCCCTAGGGGAACAGATTCATGAATTTGTGCCTGGGGATTTGTGTCAAGGACTGGAAACACGACTCATTGGCCCCACATTGGAAGGGTCCATATACTGTTGTTCTAACCACCCCTACGGCAGTTAAAGTTGCACGTGTCACTCCCTGGATCCACCACATGAGGGTGAATAGAACATACCACGCAGACCCAGAAAATGCTGAGTGGGCTGCGCAGAGGGACCCCACTGACCCTCGAGAGACTAAGATCATCCTTAAGAAGAAGAAGGAAAAGAAGATCCTGGACAAGCGCCTTCAGGATGATGCCGCATAATCAACTCCTGCTGCTTGGCCTCATCAATGTGATTTTGAATTTAACTTTCGTTTCAACTCAAGACGATGTTTGGATCTCATGGGCACATTCCCACGTGGACTTCCACAACACCTCCAACCGCTGGCTATGTGGGGCTATGCCTCTGTCTGTGATGGATGGACTTCCTTGGTGGGTGTCACCGCTCTGCCAAGATTTTAAACCACTCTGCTCTTTTCTGGGACAACAAAAAGAGACTTTCCTTTCTCTCGTCAATCATAATCTCTCCCTGCTCTCTTGGTGTAAGCCAGACCTACAGTCAATAGACTCGGGTCATGGGGTTACATTTGATGTAAACGCCAGTTTCATAGAAGTAAAAAAGCCTATACCTCATAGTGAAACAAAAAGGAAAAAAGCTCCCTGACTAGTAAGGGAGGACAGGCCTTTAGGTATGTTGAACAATTCTACCAAGTCTGGGATGAATATTTCTGGATGAACCCAGAAAACGGTCAATCAATTACTCCTACTTCTATATGCTGGGAATAAAAAGAACAAAGGGTAGGGTTTGGTGACCTCCATTAGACCCAAAAGAATTAAAATATATGGGGTACCTATCCCCTGAACAATGTAAATGAACATTCGAGGTCACATACCACCCCAACCAGTCCATCCATTGGCCAGGCTCTGGTTGGAAATATAACCCTGGAATCCACTGGATGGTGCCCAACGGAACCCAATGACTTTGTGGGCCTAACCTTTGGCCTTGGTTACCAATTGGCTGGGTAGGCCGCTGCACACTGGGATTCACTTTTGCCCATGGCAGCATAAAGCCTAACCTACAACAAGCCCTGGTAAATCTACCTTATTTACATGCTAGGTGGACAAGGTCTGTGTTTCAATGGTATGAGTATATTGCTGCCTCATTCGTACCTTCTATAGGGACAACAGATATTATGATTAAAGTAGAGGCCTTGACTAATTTCATAAAACAGGCCCTTCTAGATGGTGCTAAAGCCATCCTAGCCTTAAATGAAGAACAAATCCAAATGAGAAAAGCAGTAATTCAAAAACAGAATGGCTTTGGACATGTTCGCAGCTTCTCAAGGAGAGACCTGTGCTATAATTAAAGTTGAATATTGTGGCAATGTATCAGCTGCTTTAGATTGCATGAAAAAACAGGTAAAAGCAATGTCAAATGAGAAGATTCCTTTCTGGACTTTGGTCCTATCCTGGGTGAAGGGTGTTTGGTGGAAAACTGTATTTACCATTGTTATAGTTGCCTTGATAGTTTGCTTTGTGGACCCTGCATTTTACAATGTATTATGAACTTTGTAACCCAAAGGTTGGGTTACAAGGTTCTCCCAAATTGGCGGTCAGAGAGCCAGGGTGTAATATATCCCTATGAGTGATGCTCATACTATGAGTTAAGAGGATTAAGAAGGGGAAATGAAGGAGGAAACAGACAGAACAGGCTCCATCTTGAAAGCAGGACTCCATCTTGGACCAGACTGTTAACTTTGAGCTATATGCCCAGTATCTATGGAAACGACATACCAACTGGAAACCAGACCCCCAGGATGGAAGAGCCCCAGGGCTCATACCTAAACCCTCAGATGCCTAAAAGAATACCCTAATTATTTGTGTAACCGAATAGAATCATAAATTCTATTATGCTTATTGGGGTATGACCACAGGCCTATTGATAATTGTCCACTGTTAACTACCTAGGCTTAAGGCATATGAATCACGGGTTAACTTGGATTGTATCTTTCTTTTCCTTTGTTCAGACTAGTTTCAGAAAATTTGGGGAGGTGGGTTTGAGCAGGTACATTTAGGGTATATAAGGTTTTCCCAAAAACTGGTCTGGGTCCTTGGCTAAGAGGAGACTCTGCCTTGGGCCTGCCGGTGTAATAAACTGCACTCCACTATCTGCATTGTCCTTCTGAGTGAGTTTGTTTCCCAGAACCCGTGGCTACAACAATAGAAGCAGCCTGGCAAGGAAGCTCTGCTTGATGATTAAGTGGGCTACAATTTTATCGTGAAAGTAAAGTGAGGGAGGGGGAAAGATTCCTTTTCTTGAGCAGATGTCAGGCTTATATCACAAGCCCTGCCTTCCTATCAGGCAGGAGAGTGTCTGACGCCGCGAGGTTAAACTAGGATTGTCATAGTGCTTTGGCTTCCCTGGTGGCTCAGACAGTAAAGAGTCTGCCTGTAATGCAGAAGACCAGGGTTCAATCCCTGAATTGGGAAGATCCCCTGGAGAAGTGAGTGAAGATCCCCTGGAGAAGGGAATGGCAACTCACTCCAGTATTTTTGCCTAGAGAATTTCCTGGACAGACGAGCCTAGAAGGCTACGGAATAACAAAGATTTGGACATGACTGAGAAAATAACACACAAATATTATAATGCTTATTCAAATCAGTAGAAGCGTGTTGAAATTTTTCTTTCACCTAATGGCCTGGGGCATAGCTCATGCTTTTATTTACAGGTTTATAGTTAAGCAAGCCTGCTTCACTCCACAACATTTCAATCGATTTCTTGAGAGATCCTTAACTTACAGTGGTCTCCCAAAGTTTCCTAAGTTTTCCTCTCTATCTATAGTTCCTTAATGGGACTTCTACAGCTGCCTGTATAACTATCCTTTCTATTCCTATCAATAGAGCCTTGAAAATGAAGATGAAGTTAAAATGAGGCTCTAAGAGTAGGCCTTAATCCAATGTCACTGGTGACTGTGTGAGAAGAAGAAATTTGGACATACAAAGGGACACCAGAAGTATCTGCTGCAAGAAAAGACCACATGAAGACACCATGAAAAGACAGGCATCTGCAGCCATTAGGAAAGGCTTCAGAAGAAACCAAACCAATTGACAGTTCAGTCGCTCAGTCGTGTCCGACTCTCTGCAACCCCATGGACTGCAGCACGCCAGGGCTTCCCTGTCCATCACCAACTCCCGGAGCTTGCTCAAACTCATGTCCATCTAGTTGGTGATGCCATCCAACCATCTCATCCTCAACCAATTGACACCTTGACCTTAAACTTCCCACCGCTGCAACTGTGAGAAAGTAAATTCTGTTTTTTAAGCCATTAGTCTGTGGTATTTGTTATGGCAGTTCTAGCAAGCTAATGTAGCCTCTTGTAGCAAGTACCGGGGACTTCCCTGGTGGTCCAGCAGCTAAGACTCTGCTCTCAATGCAGGGGGACTGGGTTCAACCCCTGGTTGGGGAACTGGATCCCGCATGCTGCAACTAACGGTTCGTATGCCACAACTAAGAGTTTGTATTCCACAACTAAAGATCCTGAATGTTGCAATGAAGATCAAAGATCCTATGTGCTGCAACTAAGACCCAGTGCAGCCAAATTAAAAAAAGAAAAGTACTGATACTTTAATGCCCAAATATGTTCAAGTCAGAGCAAATGTATGAAATAGTTCTGCAGTATGCTGACTAAAGTACAGTTGGCCCTTGAACAACACCGGGTTTAGGAGAACTGACCCTCTGTGTAGCTGAAAGTCCAAATATAATTTACACTTGGTCCTTCATATCTGTGGTGCCACACCTCAGATCTTGTAATACTATTGTTATTTACTATTGATAAAAAATTCACCCATAAGTGTACTAGTACAGTTCAAACCCATGTTGTTCAAGGGTCAACTCTAGATAAGAATGGTCATGGGCCAGAGATCAGCTAAGGGGTTTGAGCTATTCTGTTCCCCACAGCAACTGTAAGGGTTGAAGTTATCAATATGTCATGCACATCTGTAACTCATTCGTGATACTTCATCTGGGAAGCTCTTTTCCAAAGGATACATTTTAGGAAGAAGTAAAATGATCTCATAAGGAATGTCTTATGATCTCATAAGGAATTCACAGGAGAAATTTCTTTCTATAATATATATACTCTGAGCCCCAGGCAGAGTTTCAGAATGGCTATCTAAAAAAAAAAAGTATTAAACAGAAGGACGCTACCTGATGACTTCTCCCGGAGCCGAGCTCCAATTTCTCTTACCACAGTTACCTTCCAGCTATACTTTTTCTGCTTCTGCATTTGGATTCCAGTGAGTCGTGAGGGCAGATCTGTGGGTATAGCCACATTCTCTCCTTTGGGTTTCTCTCTGAAAATACAAAGATTTTTATCTAATGTTTGCTCCTAGCTTTGTAATTCTCTTTTTATATTTTATTTATTGTCACTATGTTTCGGACAGAGATAATGTGTTGAGAGTGAACAAATGGAGACACCTTAATCAGAAACCCAACATAGCCATTATTTAAAAGGGTTCAAATTCCTCTTTCCCTAAGATATTGGCTTATGAGACAGTACGTGATGATTCATGTGTTCAATTCAGCTATATTAAGGTGCATGAAAATACCCCAAATGAAATTTCATGCTTGATAATTGGATAATATTGAAGCTATTTAGTAACTATTTAGAAAGCATTGTTTGCTGCTGCTGCTGCTAAGTCGCTTCAGTCGTGTCTGACTCTGCGACCCCATAGATGGCAGCCCACCAGGCTCCGCCCAGGCAAGAACACTGGAGTGGGTTGCCATTTCCTTCTCCAATGCATGAAAGTGAAAAGTGAAAGTGAAGTCGCTCAGTCGTGTCCGACTCTTAGTGACCCCATGGACTGCAGCCTACCAGGCTCCTCTGTCCATGGGATTTTCCAGGCAAGAGTCCTGGAGTGGGTTGCCATCTTAAGAGCT
Source organism: Bison bison bison (assembly GCF_000754665.1). Taxonomy (NCBI): domain Eukaryota; kingdom Metazoa; phylum Chordata; class Mammalia; order Artiodactyla; family Bovidae; genus Bison; species Bison bison. Next base: position 7,000,737 of record NW_011494810.1, read on the forward strand.
CCCATTACTTCCTGCGGCAGAACTGGTCCTTTTGAGCCAAGTCTCTTGAGCAGGGCCGCAACTGGAGGAATGTTGGACTACATTTCCCAGAGTTCCAAGGGATCTCCGCGCAGCCGCGCTTGGAAAACTACCGCGTCCCTCTCCTTCTCAGAAACTGGCAGGTCGCTCGCTACCAGCCTGAACCTGCCACTCCCTCCGTTTTAGCTGCCTCGGAGTCTGAACTCCACTCGGCACTACTTCTGCTGGTGTGTGTGTGTGCCGCTGCAGACTAGACTTATGGCCTCGACCTTGAGGTTCAACGGGAGGGTGGCACTGGTTACCGGCGCGGGGGGAGGTGAGTACGTGAAGGCTGGAGGGCGGGTGTCCAGCTCACTGTCCTGCTGGGAACCCCCCGGCCCCCACTTTTTTTTTTTTTTTTTTTACCCGCTTTGGTCGGGGTTACGCACGCAGCTGTAGCTGCGGTCCGAGCATCTGAGCTGCGGGCCGCGGTGACTAGGCGGCTTGGGGAGCAAGTGATTGGACTTGGTGAGGGTGGGAGTGGGAGGACGGACAATGACTATTCTCCGGTCGCCGAATCTCCTGAGGGTGGAGAGGTGGGGCTGGCCAGCCTTGAGTGGGGACCCAGAAACTCCTGGTGCAACTTTCCTCACCTCCACACCCCCTCCCGGGCCGCCCTGCCGCACCCCCGCACCCCCCGCCCCGCCCGGTCCCTCAAGGCTTTGGATCTTGAGAAGACAGAGGCCAGGCTGGGCTGCGGGTTCCAAAACTAGGTGAAAGTTCATTCCAGCGCTCATCTGTGCGTATCAATTGTAACTCTTCCTGTCAATAGATTCTCTAGGCCTCTGTCAAGTCTTTTAAACATGGCAGAAAAGCCATCTGGTGATTGGAATCACTCCCCACCCCTTGCCCCCAGTAGTAGAGATGTCAGCCCCTTGCCTTTGAAAAGTCAGTTGTCTTTTCCTCTGTCGGATGATTTTTAAGCTCTTGAGAGGGCCTTCCTTTTGAAAAGCGCATCTGGTAAGAGTTCTCCTTTTGCTTATCAAGCCAAGCACAGTACTGTCAAGTCCATTGGAGTCTTGGCATGGAGTTGTAAACTCAAGTGACTGCTGGACTCAGGCAGGCGATAGAGGAGTAAAGTGAGTGTGGTGTGGGGCATTAGGAACTGGAGAGCAGAGGTCTTTCTGAAGTGGGCCCGACCAGAAGCAAAGTGGAAATTTGTTATGTGAAATAACTCTTATTTTTAAAGGACAGAAATTAAGACAAACTACTCATACCTACATGGATGCTTTGCAGTGAGATTTTACATTATTCCAAGTGCAAAGGTCCGTCCAGTCAAAGCTATGGTTATTCCAGTAGTCATGTATGGATGTGAGAATTGGACTATAAAGAAAGCTGAGTGCTGAAGGATTGATGCTTTTGAACTGTGGTGTTGGAGAAGACTCTTGAGAGCCCCTTGGACTGCAAGGAGATCCAGCCAGTGAATCCAAAAGGAAATCAGTCCTGAATGTTCTTTGGAGGGACTGATGGTGAAGCTGAAACTCCAGTACTTTGGCCACCTGATGCGAACTGACTCATTGGAAAAGACCCCGATGCTGGGAAAGATTGAAAGTGGGAGGAGAAAGGGACGACAGAGGATGAGATGGTTGGATGGCATCACTGACTCAATGGACATGAGTTTGAGTAAACTCCAGGAGTTGGTGAGGGACAGGGAAGCCTGTCGTGCTGCAGTTCATGGGGTCTCAAAGAGTCTGACATGACTGAGTGACTGAACTGAAGTGAACTGAGGTGTAAGATTCTTGACCTTATGGGCCTTTGATTACCTACTGGTAGTGCCTTATACCAAAAATGGACCTAATGCAGAATTAATTTAAATTATATATTAAAAGTCACAATGGCGTTCTGACAGTTGAAGTGAAGTCAGTCGCTCAGACATGTCCAACTCTTTGCGACCCCATGAACTGGGGCTTGCCAGGCTACTCTGTCCATGGAATTTCCCAGGCAAGAATACTGGAGTGGGTTTCCATTTCCTTCTCCAGGGGATTTTCCCCACTCAGGGATTAAAGCTGAGTCTCCTGCATAGCAGGCAGACTCTTTATGCTCTGAGCCACCAGGGTTAAATCATACATATTTTCATATATAAAATGGATTCTCATGCTTCCTTTTAGAAAATGTCTTTAGTATTAATTAGTGGTCAAATGTTTTATATCTGTAGCTATTTTCATTCTGAAATCATCATATGTTTTGGGGAAAACATTTTGTTTACACTTAGTTTTTGCTGAAAATAAGTAATGCACTCATGTTTTAAGCCATTTTTTGACAGTGAGTGATTCACAGTATGAAATAACAGTTATATGCCAATACCCAGTATACACACACACACACACACACACACAATCTGTATTTGAAAAATAGTACATTCAGTGCACTTTGAACTTTCCTATTCTGTTTCATTAAGTAAATGCAGATTAAAACTCACTAAATTGATTTTGTGAAGTATTAATAAGTTGTTCACATGGACCACAGCCTTGTCTAAGTCAGTGAAACTGTGAGCCAAGACGAACGGGTCATGGTGGAGAATTTTGATGAAACATGGTCCACTGGAGAAGGGAATGGCAAACCACTTCAGTATTCTTGCCTTGAGAACTCTTTGAATAGTATGAAAAGGCAAAAAGATATGACACTGAAAGATGAACTCCCCAGGTTGATAGGTGTCCAATATACTACTGGAGAAGAGTGTAGAAATCACGGACTCAGTGGATGTGAGTCTGAGCAAGCTCCCGGAGTTGGTGATGGACAGGGAAACCTGGTGTGCTGAGTCCATGGGTTTCAAAGAGTCGGACACGACTGAGTGACTGAACTGAACTAATGAGTTGTTATTAGAGAATTCTGGATTTAGCGCCTCTTGTTTATAAACTGATCCATATTTTAAAGAACCTGGATTATGCTACAGTTACTAGCCATTAAATTTGAATACTCATCTGGAGCAGATACATGTGGGAAAGTTGAGACTTACATTGGGTCATCATTAGAAAAGAAAGACTGAGATCTAATTGCAGTCCCATAACACAGACTGTTGCCCTTGAGGCCTTGGCATTCTCCTTTAAGGATATGTATCTGTAGAACTGCGTAACTGCTGAACATCCCAGGAGGGTGGCTGTGAATGCTTGCCAGGCCTGTGTCTGGGAATGAGTCTGACTCCAACTCACTCATATTCTGAAATGAAAAGAAATATCTTGGCACTATTCAGGTGCTGTTGTTTAGCTTGGAATATTGAAGAGTTTATTGGGCAACTTGGAATAAGTTTCAGAATTGTCTGCTACTGCTGCTGCTAAGTCGCTTCAGTCATGTCCGACTCTGTGCGACCCAATAGACGGCAGGCAGCCCACCATGCTCCCCCATCCCTGGGATTCTCCAGGCAAGAACACTGGAGTGGGTTGCCATTTCCTTCTCCAATGCGTGAAAAGTGAAAAATGAAAGTGAAGTCGCTCAGTCATGTCCGACTCTTAGTGACCCCATGGACTGCAGCCTACCAGGCTCCTCCATCCATGAGATTTTCCAGGCAAGAGTACTGGAGTGGGATGCCATTGCCTTCTCTGTCAGAATTGTCTAGCCGGTAAACAATTTTGCCATGATGTGTGGTGTAACAGGAAGTTGTATTTATTAACAGATGGTAGTAGCGGTTGCTGGGGATGGAAATGTGAGAGTGATGGAATTGGGCAGTGGAAGTGGGAGTCTGGCCGTTGTGAATCTGAAATGGTTATAAAATAGCAAGCTGTCGACTGGAGATAGTAAGAAGTGTGTGAGTAGTTGGAAATTCTGAAGTCAGGAGGGACTTTGAAGTTGTTTGACCTCCTTTGGGTAAACCTGGAAAGTGAAATAGTCCAAGAAGTTAGTCTCAGAGACTCCGTTAACTTGAAGCAGAGGGCAGTCAATCCCACTGAGAAGAGCACTGAACAAGCACTGTGAGAAAAGAATCAACTGATTTTTGACAGTGTGAAAGAAGATACGGTCAGAAGAGAAATAGGGAAGAGAGGATGGTTGACAGTGAACTTAGGTGCAGGAGAAAGTTAAGACAGGCTTTGAAAGCAGATTAAGAGAAAATAGAGACTCTTGAATTTAATTTTTTTGTGCATTTTGACTCTACAGTTGTGCTGGTCATTGTGGGAAATGAAAAAGAATGATATAAATCTCATCCTTTAAGAACCTTCTAGTTTATTTGGGGAGACAGACTAACACATAAAGTATTTAAATGACGTTTATATAAGCATGGATACACAAACATGGGAGGACCCAGTGAATCTGTTAATGGACTAGTGGTAGTGTTAACTTTATGTACAGATTTGTGTACAGTTTGCTTGGGCCATTATGATAAAAGTAGATTACTCACATACCTTTTCAGAGAATTGTATAGCTTGGTTTTGAGATAATACTCTGATTAACTGAGATCAATCTCTACTAGAGATGTGTCCCATTCCTTTCATCTGATGATTTTCTACTTTGTTACCATTTTTTGCATTCTGGTCATGAGTACTGATTTCGTTGAAAACCTCATGTTTAAATCTAGTGTTTCAGCCTTGATCTGATAAAATATGAAGAGGCTTGAGTTACTGTATTGGCTGGGTTCTTGATCATCCATTTAGAGTAGATTAAATTTTAAAGTAAATTATTTGATGATCGTTTAGTTTTGGAAAAATTTATAATTTTGGTTCTTTATGGAAGAGCTTGATAATTTAGCTGTCTCCTTTTGTTATTTGTTTACTTATTTATGAATTAATTTAAATTCAGTTCAGTTCAGTTCATTTGCTCAGTTGTGTCTGACTCTTTGCGACCCCATTAACTGCAGCACGACAGGCCTTCCTGTCCATCACCAACTCCCAGAGTTTACCCAAAATCATGTCCATTGAGTCGGTGATGCCATCCAACTATCTCATGCTCTGCTGTCCTCTTCTCCTGCCCTCAATCTTTCCTAGAATCAGGGTCTTTTCAAATGAGTCAGCTCTTCGCATCAGGTGGCCAAAATACTGGAGTTTCAGCTTCAACATCAGTTCTTCCAATGAACACCCAGGACTGATCTCCTTAGGTTGGACTGGTTGGATCTCCTTGCTGTCCAAGGGACTCTCAGGAGTCTTTGCCAACACCACAGTTCAAAAGCATCAATTCTTCCGCTTTCAGCTTTCTTTATAGTCCAACTCTCACATCCATACATGACTACTGGAAAAACCATAGCCTTGACTAAGCAGACCTTTGTTGACAAAGGTTTTTAATATGTTGTCTGATTTTTAATATGTTGTCTAGGTTGGTCATAACTTTCCTTCCAAGGAGTAAGTGTCTTTTAATTTCATGGCTGCAATCACCATCTGCAGTGATTTTGGAGCCCCCAAAAATAAAGTCTGACACTGTTTCCCCATCTATTTGCCTTGAAGTGATGGGACCGGATGCCATGATCTTAGTTTTCTGAATGTTGAGCTTTAAGCCAACTTTTCACTCTCCTCTTTCACTTTCATCAAGAGGCTCTTTAGTTCTTCTTCACTTTCTGCTGTAAGGGTAGTGTCATCTGCATATCTCAGGTTACTGATACTTCTCCTGACAATCTTGATTGCAGCTTGTGCTTCTTCCAGCCCAGTGTTTCTCATGATGTACTCTGCAAATAAATTAAATAAGTAGGGTGACAATATATAGCCTTGATGTACTCCTTTTCCTATTTGGAACCAATCTGTTGTTCCATGTCCAGTTCTAAATGTTGCTTCCTGACCTGCATACAGGTTTCTCAAGAGGCAGGTCAGGTAGTCTGGTATTCCTGTCTCTTTCAGAATTTTCCAGTTTATTGTGATCCACATAGTCAAAGGCTTTGGCATAGTCAATAAAGCAGAAATAGATGGAACTATTTTGTTTTTTCGGAACTCTCTTGTTTTTTTGATGCTCCAGTGGATGTTGGCAATTTGATCTCTGGTTCCTCTGCCTTTTCTAAATCCAGATTGAACATCTGGAAATTAATGGTTCACATATTGCCGAAGCCTGGCTTGGAGAATTTCAAGCATTGCTTTGCTAGCGTGTGAGATGAGTGCAATTGTGTGGTAGTTTGAGCATTCTTTGGCATGGCCTTTCTTTGGGATTGGACTTAACTGACCTTTTCCAGTCCTGTGGCCACTGCTGAGTTTTCTGAATTTGCTGACATATTGAGTACAGCACTTTCACAGCATCATCTTTTACGATTTGAATAGCTCAACTGGAATTCCATCACTCCACTAGCTTTGTTCGTAGTGATGCTTCCTAAGGCCTGTTTGACTTCGCATTCTAGGATGTCTGGCTCTAGGTGAGTCATCACACCATCGTGGTTATCTGGGTTGTGAAGATCTTTTTGTACAGTTCTGTGTATTCTTGGCACATCTTAATATCTTCTGCTTCTGTTAGGTCCATACCATTTCTGTCCTTTATTAACCCCATCTTTGCATGAAATGTTCCCTTGGTATCTCTTAATTTTCTTGAAGAGATCTCTAGTCTTTCCCATTCTGTTGTTTTCTTCTATTTCTTTGCATTGATCACTGAGGAAGGCTTTCTTACCTCTCCTTGCTATTCTTTGGACTCTGCATTCAGGTACTTATATCTTTCCTTTTCTCCTTTGCTTTTTGCTTCTCTTCTCTTCACAGCTATTTGTTAAGCCTCCTCAGACAGCCATTTTGCCTTTTTGCATTTCTTTTTCTTGGAGATGGTCTTGATCCATGTCTCCTGTACAATGTCTCGAACCTCCGTCCATAGTTCATCAGGCACTCTATCAGATCTAGTCCCTTAAATCTATTTCTCACTTCCACTGTATAATCGTAAGGGATTTGATTTAGGTCATACCTGAATGGTCTAGTGGTTTTCTCCACTTTCTTCAATTTAAGTCTGAATTTGGCAATGAGT
>NW_011494810.1:7007739-7011668 GCF_000754665.1 Bison bison bison
TGAGCCGCAGTCAGCTCCTGGTCTTGTTTTTGCTGACTGTATAGAGCTTCTCCATCTTTGGCTGCAAAGAATATAATCAGTCTGATTTCAGTGTTGGCCATCTGGTGATGTCCACGTGTAGAGTCTTCTCTGGTTTGTTGGAAGAGGGTATTTGCTATGACCAGTGTGTTCTCTTGGCAAAACTCTATTAGCCTTTGTCCTGCTTCATTCTGTATTCCAAGGCCAAATTTGCCTGTTACTCCAGGTGTTTCTTGATTTCCTACTATTGCATTCCAGTCCCCTATAATGAAAAGGACATCTTTTTTGGGTGTTAGTTCTAAAAGGTCTTGTAGGTCTTCATAGAACCATTCAACTTCAGCTTCTTCAGTGTTACTGGTTGGGGCATAGACTTGGATTACTGTGATATTGAATGGTTTGCCTTGGAAACGAACAGAGATCATTCTGTCGTTTCTGAGATTGCATCCAAGTACTGCATTTCGGACTCTTTTGTTGACCATGATGGCTACTCCATTTCTTCTAAGGGATTCTTGCCCACAGTGGTAGATATAATGGTCATCTGAGTTAAATTCACCCATTCCAGTCCATTTTAGTTCGCTGATTCCTAGAATGTCGACGTTCACTCTTGTCATCTCCTGTTTGACCACTTCCAATTTGCTTTGATTCGTGGACCTAACATTCCAGGTTCCTATGCAATATTGCTCTTTATAGCATCAGACCTTGCTTCTATCGCCAGTCACATCCACAACTGGGTGTTGCTTTTGCTTTGGTTCCATCCCTTCATTCTTTCTCCACTGATCTCCAGTAGCATATTGGGCACCTACCAACCTGGGGAGTTCATCTTTCAGTGTCCTATCTTTTTGCCTTTTCATACTGTTCATGGGGTTCTCAAGGCCAGATAAACTACCAGTAAGTTTGTCAGTTCAGTTTTAAAAATGTGTACATGTTAAAATGATTGAAAAAATACAGAAGTAAGCTTTCCACTCCTAGTTGCTAATCACACAATTCTGTTACTCAGAGGTGAACCACTAATTCCCACTCTCTTATAGTCTTCCTAAGATATTCTCCGCCTATAAGGTTTACATAGGCATATATCCATTTTTGGATGTATAAATTTATACCCTATAGCTTTGAATCTGAATTAAGTATTTTGTGTGTGTTCCTGGTGATTATGTAGTCAAGGATCAGAGCAGAATGTAGAAACTGTTAGATACTTGAAACAGGAAAGGACTCAGTAGAAGCCGTTGGCTTTTGTAAAACTGGTCCATTAGTGGAGCCAGGATCTCTGAGGCTGCCCTTGGAACTGCCACCACCCAAATAGTCACTGGCTCTAGGAACCTAGAGAATGGAAGTTGCCATCCAGAGATTAGGGAGCTTGATCTAGAAGCTGCCAGTATATCCACTTAATACCTAGGAAGCTTCAAGAAATTGGCTTCCTAACCAGCAGCACTGGTCAATTGTCACAGTACAGTGACTTCTGCCTCATTTCCTCCTTCCAAATTTCATTTCATGTGCGTTTTCATGCACACGCATTTAACGGTGGAACACAGATCACATCTAGCATCCTAGAAGCTCGGTAGAATGTAGGAAATGGTAGGGAAATGGGTGTAAAGTACAGTTTTAAGTTTTCCAACTCCTAAAAGTAGTAGAGGCTGAGAGTACCAGTGAAGCCTCCTCTTGTAATTAATGCACATCAGTTACTTTTCAATAGGGATTGGATTGAGTAGATCAAAAAAATTATTCTAACATTTGCTCAACTTTATGATTTTTTTTTTTCTTTTTCTTCAATAGGATTGGGCCGAGCCTATGCCCTGGCTTTTGCAGAAAGAGGTGCATCAGTTGTTGGTAAGTTGATAAATTTTTCTTTTCATTTAGTACCTAGGAACTAAAATACAGACTTCACAAGACAGACAGCTTTGTATTTACATCAAATAATTTGTCAAGGTCAGATTTTATCACCAATTTTTTTTCTTCTGCCAGCAAAATCTTTTCCCCATTGAGGCTGATTTTGTAACATACTTTTTATTTATTTATTTTTTGTAACTTTTTAAAGTAAACTAGAATTTACAACTCAGTAGAATTGAGAAAGATAAGCAGGCGTTCATTATAAAATTCTTGAATTTGGTATATTGTGGGCTGTAATTTTTTCTTGTAGCAGACTGGTAGAAGATGAATCCCTGTAAGTGTAAATATATTGGTAAGGGAAGAAGTAAATGCATTTTCTTAACTGGAAGTTTGGAATCAGGAAATCCAAAGTATGTTTTTTTGTTTTTAATTTCTTTCATCAAAATTTTTCAAATGGGAGCTTTTATAACAGTTTAAAAATTTTAATTGAAGGGGCATTTACATGAGTTTTACTGTGGGGATTCAGTTAGAGGATGGGGTATTTGAGAACACACTAAATGTGGGAGATTTTATTAATCTCAGTGGTTTGCCTGGTGTGCTTGGCAATTGGTGTGGACATAGGAGTGGGTTTGTCTACAGCCACGTCTTTGTGGGGAGTAACTAAATGGACCTTCACTGCCAAGTAGGTATGTAGGGCAGTTGTATGCCCCAATATTTATTAATATCTTTCCTGGGCTTTAGCCTCCCAATCACAGTTTTCCTACATCTTTCTAGGGAATACAGAGAGAGAGATTTCTGCAATTTGTTTATGAAGACATGTGTAACAGACTTAACCAGCAGCCAGGTTTTCTAAACCAGTTTTCTCCCTCAGTGTGGATGTGTGGCTTATCTTTATGGAAGGTACGCAGAGACCTTGGATGTTGTTTAAGGTCATAACCACAGTGTGTTAATCCAGTCTGCTTCTGGCAGAAGAAGAACAAGAAGAAGATTTGGCAAAACTAATACAATTATGTAAAGTTTAAAAATAAAATTAAAAAAAAAAAAAAGAACACAATGTCAACACATTTTGGCATTGTGATATTTTGGCAGGGGTGTATAGTTCAGACCTTTTTTTTTTTTTGCCAGATTGTCCCAAGAATGTGTAGTGGTGTCAGGGTCTGTTTTTTTCTTTAAAAAAATATTGCTATTAATTTATTAATATTTTTACTCATAACTTTTTATTTACATCTTTGAACTCAGTTCCATAAATGCTAGGGTCTCTTTTTATCTTTTGTATCTCCTAAAGGACCTAGAATATTGCCTTTTGTAAAGAAAGGACTTTATTCATTGGTTCTTTTATTGTTGTAGCCCTTTTTTGGGGGAGGGGGTGGGGTAGGGAGTGGTTGGTGTGCCTTTGAGATTGGTTGAGTAAATTTCTACTTTTTTGGTTGTGGCTGAGTTATAATCTTAGTTTATAAATTTGTTTTGTAAAACCTTTTGCAGAAATATGTGTTTGTGGGGATCAGAATTCCTATATCTCTTACTTTTGAATTTGTTGAACTCAGGTTGGACTTTTTCAGTTCTAAGGAAATGATAAACAGGGATGGTGTGTCTCTTGTCATTGACCCAGGGATGGTATTGCAGCAGATGCTTGTTGAAGTCCAAAGAGGTTGAAAGTTCGTGTTTTTGGAAAATTATTTACCAAACTTGGCTGGAGAACCAGATATAGTTTAGTTTATGTGAAAGTGCAGAACTTTTCTACCACTTGTTAGCCTGTGACCTGGCTGTGAATTCTTTAGGCTACCAGTGGTTTTCGTTCTTCTAATCACCACTACCCTGTGCTTTAAGTTTTTAAAACATAGATGCCCTGCTTCCAGATCGTTTTATGTGCACTGCCATTTCTCCTGAGTTAATTTTGTTCTGCTCAGCATATTTTTACCTGAGGAAGCAAAAAATAGGCAACAGGAGTAAGCACATGTAGGATTTATGACAGAGTCACTTGTTTGTGGTCGGAGAAGGCGATGGCACCCCACTCCAGTACTCTTGCCTGGAAAATCCCATGGACGGAGGAGCCTGGTGGGCTGTAGTCCATGGGGTCGCTAAGAGTC
>NW_011494810.1:7011768-7014325 GCF_000754665.1 Bison bison bison
ACGGAGTCCCAGGAGGACTCAGTCGCTCATTTTCAGTTTCTTCTTCCTTTAAAGAGACCCTTGATGCCTTCTTGTTGTTGAGACAGATTCCATCCCTTAAATTAAGGGGGCCTCATTTAAGATACTGCTTTCTAAACTATTACCACATTTTGGAGGCCTACAAATATTTAGATACATTTATGGCCATTCTTACATGCATTGGAGAAGGAAATGGCAGCCCACTCCAGTGTTCTTGCCTGGAGAATCCCAGGGACGGAGGAGCCTGGTGGGCTTCCATCTATGGGGTTGCACAGAGTCAGACACGACTGAAGCGACTTAGCAGCAGCAGCAGCAGGAGCTTGTTTGTGGTAAAATTACTGATCAGTTAATCTTAAGGTTAGCTCAGAGTCCAGTAAGAAGTAAAACCTTAAGACATGGAGTAGCTTGTTTCTCATGTGAGAGAGCTTTCTCTTGGTTATGCTGAGTTAACAAACAAATCTCATTGGTTTATCATAATAAAGGATAGTTTCACAGTTACCTGATGGTTCACCTTCTGGTCAGTTGTCTCTCTGCTCTGTGTGTCTTACTAATTTCAGGATCCCAGCTGAAGGAATGACTCTCATCATAGCTGTTCCCCATGGTGGTGCTTAAAGCTTCTGTTTAGAAGTGTCATGGCACTTCTGCTCACATTTCACTGGCCAAAGGAAGTCACCTGGCCAAGCCCAAAGTTAAGGGTATCATTTAAGATATTCTCAAGCTTCCCGTTAATATGATTGCTATGTTTCATGTTCTGTAATATCAAGCATTATGGGAGATTTAAATCTGAGTGTAAGAACTGCTAAGCCTTTGGCTGATAATTGCAATAAGGGACATTTGTTTTTGTACAGATTACATCTTTGAAGAAATGTGTGTGCATATCTGAAGACAATGTTGGGAATGGAATAGGTTTGAGGTTTCCTCAGTTGGTGAGCCATATCAAGTTCTCTGAATAGTAAGTTTTATCTTGAGGGCTTGAACACAAAGAAGATTGAAGTGTTCCAGCAAGCAGAACCTCTTCTTTGACAGTAAGAAAGGCAAAACGCTTTCTGTTCTTGAACTGGAGGAGTAGCACTTAGGCGTAATTTGAATTGAAGTCTTTTAAAGTAAGATTGGCACGATTTCTTTTCTGTGCTGTAGTTACATGACAACTGGTAAAGATGAGTTTTTAAAGTTCCTCTTGTCAGATGCCAGAGCCTGTGTTTTTAGCTGCTGTGTGATCCTGATAGCCAGAAGGTGAACTTCAGTGTGGGAAAGTGAATGGTCTCTGAAGTTAGGTCAGGCTGTGAATCCTGGCTCTGCTGTCCAGTTACATGACTTGTCTGAATATTAGTAGCCACCTTCCCTAAAAACTGCCAGGATTATGGTGGGGATTAAATGACACCAAGAATTAAAGTCTTTTGTAAAGGGGGAAATAAAACAGTATTAGTGACTGCCTACCATGTCCTGGGCGCTGTGCTCAGGATTATATCAAAGTGAGCTTCGGGGGCATCCCAGGTTGGCGTAGTGTCTTCTAGGGGAATTAAGATGAGAGATGAGAGGTGATAGGAGGTCAGATCATATAGGACCATTTAGTTCAGAAGGACTGGCTTTTACCCTGATTTTTTTTAAAATTAATTTTTATTGGAGTATAGTTGCTTTACAATGTTGTGTTAGTTTCTACTGTACAGCACCCTGAGTCAGCTGTAGGTGTACATATAGCCCCTCTGTTTGATTTCCTGCCAATTTAGGTCACCACAGAGCACTCAGTAAGGTTCCCTGAGCTATATAGTAGGTTCTCATTAGTTACCCATTTTATACATAGTATTAATAGTGTATATATGTCAATACCAACACCCCAATTCCTATGTCACCACTTTTACCTACTTGGTGTCCATATGTTTGTACTCTACATCTGTGTCTCTATTTCTGTTTTGCAAATAAGATCGTGTATACTATTTTTCTAGATTTCTAATGAGAACCTACTTTCATGACCTGATTTAAGGTTTAAATTGATCATTCTGCTTGCTGTCTGAGGAGTAGGTTCTGGAGGAGTAAGAATGGAAGTAGAGGAGGATGTTGAGCATGTTGGGGTTTATTATCCTATGAACTCTTATTGTCTGTACTTATAATTTTTCATTAAAAAAAGAAGTGGAAGCAGAGAAATCTGTCAGGTTATTGAAATAATCTGTAAAAGAGAAGGGGTTGATTCAGACAGTTGGTAGGGATGGAGATGGTACAAGGAGGTTAAATTCTGGATATATTTGGAAGGTAGGTATGGCAGGATTTGGTTATTTGCTGATGTGGGTTAAAAAGGAGGGAGGATAGAGTGAGAGAGAAAAGACTGGAGGAGGGCAGATTCCCAGAGAGGGGACATTCCTGTAGACTTTCAGATGAGGCTAGTAAGTAGGCAGTGGGACATAGGACTCTATAGCTGGGGGGACATTGAAGCTATATAAATCTATTTTCAGTTCCCAGGAGGTATTTAAAGCCAGGAGATTGGGTCAGATTACCCAGGTGGTGAGTACAGATAGACAGGAGACGGAGTCCCAGGAGGACTCAG
>NW_011494810.1:7014425-7014961 GCF_000754665.1 Bison bison bison
TCCCAGGGACGGAGGAGCCTGGTGGGCTGCCATCTATGGGGTCGCACAGAGTCGGACACAACTGAAGTGACTTAGTAGCAGCAACAGCAGCATGGCCATTCTGGAAAAGACTCCTGATGAACTAGGGTGATGGTATCTTTCTGCCAAACAATGAAAATATAATGGCAACTCTATGTTTTGCACTTTTTCTTTGACTATCAGGAAGCTTAAGGGTAAACCTCACACTGTCCTCAGCCAGGGTAACCACCATTAGCCCATGCTTTGAGTAGGCTTCTCTTTCTCTGATGTGGCATTTTCTTAATTTTTCCATCTTTTAATAGTCCTTGCACATGCCTTTTATATTTAAGGCACTTTAAATACTTGTTGGTAGCAGTCAAGACATAAACAGAATACAAGAGGAAATCCCCATTGGGCCCACTGTATCAATGAAATGATTCTTAATGCTGTTGTTTGCTATCAGAAACTTTTTAGAATGGGAGAAAAGGCATCAACATAGAAAACAGAAATGCCTGGAAGGACAGCAGTTACCTCTGGGA
>NW_011494810.1:7015061-7077126 GCF_000754665.1 Bison bison bison
ATAGGACACAGGTTAGAAAGGGCTTTTTGAATCTGTAGTGTTTGAATTTCTTAAAAGCATTAAAAAAAAGTAAATAACCTCTCCAAAAAATAAGTACACTTGCAGTATAATATTGCCTTTGTCATCTTTTTATACACTTCTCAGATTACTCACTGTAAAGCATGTTGTGCAAAATCAATGCATATAAAAATTATTTCGATTTTGTAGATTTGGAGGCACCATTTTACTTTGGAAATAAAAGTAGTTTATAGATATGTCACTGGTCATAGATATGACTTAGCTGGTGTCAAATCCTTGGATTGAATAAATATATGAACAGGAATATGTATAAGCACAGTTATAGAGCACTCTTCAGATACAAAGCTTTGTAACGTTATTACTCCTGATAATTCAGTGGGAACTTAGAAATAGCTATAGAAGCAATTTCCCAGAGAGGAGGAACTACTTATAGTAAAGTGAAACAGTAAAGTGAGGTCAGATTTAAGGGATCTGGAAAGTTAGGCAGTGAATGACAGGATTCTACTGCAGATTTTCAGTGGGGGAATGAGTTAGTTTAAGGCTGTTTAGGGCCATTACCCAGCAACTGGCTGCTAGCAGCCTGGAATGATTAAGATTGGAGGGAAAAGGCCATTGGGGAGGCACTTACAGTAGTCTGGGCATGAAATGATAGAACAGGAAAGACATGGCAATAATTGGTTCCTCAGAAGAACTGGAAACTCCTCAGTGCACAAACTATCTACCTTCCAAGCTCCAAGCACCAAGCCCAGTGCTGGCTACAGAGTGTGAACAGAGTGACTATTTGATGAATCATAATGAAATGAAGATCAAGCCTTGATAGCTTGGTGGCATGTACTGTTCAGAAATGGGAGAAAAGAGAGAATATCTGGGAAATGACTTAGCCAGCAAAGTGCTGCTGAGAGGGTGGGACAGTTTGAAGGAAGATGATGATCAGTTTGATTTGCATTTTTTTTTGCCCCAACACTAAAAGTGATATGTGTTACCTCAGCTGGTTTAGCAGCCCTGATATCAGGAGACCCAAAACATGTTTCTTGCTCTAGTCTTTGAGGCCAGTAGTCAGGGCTGAAGAACAGCATGAGAGAACGGGAAAACCAACTTCTGAGAGCCAAGCCTGGTACACAAATTGGATTGCTAAAGACAAATCCAGATTTCTCAATCTGGTTTATGTAACAAAATGTTAAAAAACAATGTACGTAATGCTATCAAATAGTATTAATGCTCTGCTGTTTCTCTTTCAACATTTCAATAAAAGAATTTATAATTTGCAACATATATGATTAAAAATTAAAATCTTTTATAAATAAGTGACATGTACATGGGGCTTCCCCAGTGGCTCAGAATCTACCTGCTATGCAGAAGACATAGGAGACCAGAGTTCAGTCCCTAGGTTGGGAAGATCCCCTGCAGGAGGGCATGACAACCCACTCCAGTATTCTTGCCTGGAGACTCCCATAGACAGAGGAGCCTGGTGGGCTACAGTCCATTGGGTTCCATAGAGTCGGACATGACTGAAGTGATGAGCATACATGCATGCAATATGTACACATCTGTATGAAAAAAAGGCACCTCAAATGAAATGTTATTTAAGCGGACAAAACAGTAAACAGAAATATAAATGACAAGCCTGTGAAAATAATGTAACTTTACTAGTGCTAAAATAACGGGCTACAATTTATAATCATTTAATTGTTACACTGAAAAGAATGATAATGTCTAGAGTTGGGAGGATATGGGGAAACAGCCATTCTCACAAACCTGGTTCGGTTTTCAGGCTTTATTAGCTGATAACTCAGTACTTTGTGTTTAGGTATCCATTTTCCTATTTATAGGGTACTTTTATAGGCTCCAAGTGTGTTTATAATTCTCTGGATCCTACTCTAGTGGTTAGTAGGTGTTTAATAAAAACTCAGAGTAGATTTTTAATTAAAAAAACTTAGTCTTTAATAGACTATCAAAATCATTGATTTATTTAAAATGATGGAAATAGGCAAAAGATTTTACATCTTAAAAAACAAAAACCAAAAAACTCTTAGAGCTATAAGCTGGATTTTATATGGAGGATTTACAAATATATCACTTTTGGGGATATTTTGATGGTGTTAGCTGAAAAGACTCTATCCTTTAACTATGATAATCTTACCAATAGGTAATAAAAATACTGTGTATTTTGAAGCTGTTTGAGTGAGGTGGCTGATTTATTGTTTCTTCTGTATTCTCTCCAAGCAAACATGATTTTTTTTTTTTTAAGGAAATAATTAGGATAAAAGAAACTTGTTCACAGCATTAGAGGAGCAGAGTGGTATTGTGGTGGGTCCAGGTGCTTGTATGAATTTTGCTGTTTCATACAGCCTTGGAGCCTCGAACAAGTTACCTAACTTTTCCTAAACTCTTTCTTCTTCTGTAAAAATAGGAACAACTGTTCCTGCCAAACTCCTAGAAAACTGTATGGAGCTCAAATGCAGCAATGTACAAAGTTGTGTCTTTAACAGTAGGTGGTAGGGATATTTTAAATATTGTTATAATTGGAATATTCAGTCAGTTCAGTTCAGTTGCTCAGTCATGTCCAACTCTTTGCGACCCCATGGACTCAGCACTCCAGGCCTCCCTGTCCATTGCCAACTCCGGAGTTTACTCAAACTCAAGTCTATTGAGTCAGTGATGTCATCCACCATCTCATCCTCTGTTGTCCCCTTCTCCTCCAGATGTGTCTTTAACAGTAGGCGGTAGGGATATTTTAAAATATTGTTATAATTGGAATATTCAATTCAGTTCAGTCACTCAGTCGTGTCTGACTCTTTGCGACCCCATGAATCGCAGCATGCCAGGCCTCCCTGTCCATCACCAACTCCCGGAGTTTACTCAAACTCATGTCCATCGAGTCGGTGATGCCATCCAGCCATCTCATCTTCTGTCGTCCCCTTCTCCTCCTGCCCCCAATTCCTCCCAGCATCAGAGTCTTTCCAATGAATCAAGTGGAAATCAAGTGGCCACTCTTCACATGAGGTGGCCAAAGTATTGGAGTTTCAGTTTTAGGATCATTCCTTCCAATGAACACCCAGGGCTGATCTCCTTTAGAATGGACTGGTTGGATCTCTTTGCAGTCCAAGGGACTCTCAAGAGTCTTCTCCAACACCACAGTTCAAAAGCATCAATTCTTCGGCACTCAGCTTTCTTCACAGTCCAACTTTCACATCCATACATGACCACTGGGAAAACCATAGTCTTGACTAGATGGACCTTTGTTGGCAAGGTAAGGTCTCTGCTTTTGAATATGCTATCTAGGTTGGTCATAACTTTCCTTCCAAGGAGTAAGTGTCTTTTAATTTCATGGCTGCAATCATGATCTGCAGTGATTTTGGAACCCCCAAAAGTAAAGTCTGACACTGTTTCCACTGTTTCCTCATCTATTTCCCACGAAGTGATGGGACCAGATGCCATGATCTTAGTTTTCTGAATGTTGAGCTTTAAGCCAACTTTTTCACTGGAATATTAGTCATATATATATAAGTGATGACAGGGTCACATAGTAAAAGTACATTTCTCTTTGTTTACAAACAATCTTTTAATGTTGCTGCTGGCTAAGCCCTTCAGTGTGTAATCAGTGCTTTTCTAGTTAAGGCTGTAATTCCTGTGAATTAGCTCTGGTAGGGTAACTGAGTAGGGTCAGTGTTAAATTTGTCCTCTCTGAAGTGAATACTTGTCTTGAATAAATCTATTTTGATACTGTTTCACTGCATTGATCATTGATCTCAGTAATTATTTATTTAGGCTCCAGTGTTTACCTTTGATTGCACTTGGAATAGTTTACACTTGGGGATAGTGTTTCATTTCACAATTGAACATTTCTTTCTTTACTTCAATATTGTCTTCCTCAATTTGCTTTTGAACTTTTCCTTGCTTGGGTAAAAAGGGTCTTAGAAGACTGTTAGTTATATATTTCAAAATCTTGATTTTTTTTAAATTGTTTATTTCCTGTTATTTAAGTAACTGTACTCAAATAATGAATAATTAATAGGAATTTAGTCTTGAGAATCTTAACATTTTAAAAAAATTCTCTGAGGGATAATGTAAGCCTTTCCCCCATTATTTTTTGTCTTTGTAGCTTTTTTTATTTGCAATAAGACTGATAAGACTATATTGTTAGAAAAAATATACCTCAGTCCACATTTTGAAAAATTAATTTCCTTTAAGCACAAAATCACATTTGATTAATTTTTCTCTGAGTCATTCCTTTATCTCCTTTTACTACACTACTCCAGTTGCAACCCTCACCCCAGTTCCCGCATAAGAGAGTTATACTTCAAAAGAAAAAAAGATATGCACTTTTTTTCAGGTATGGTAATCATCAATTTGATCATATTAAGAGAGTTTAAATTTTAGCCTATACCTCTATGCCATTATTAATTAGTAATTTTTAAATTATTATATTCCTCATGGTTTATGCAATAACCATACAAAAATGATCACTTTGCAATGCTAGTTAATTCTTTGTCCCCAGTATTTGTTAAGTTCTGTTTTTTATAAGATGTTTGGCATCGAACTATTGTGGCTCAGATGGTAGGGAATCTGCCTATGGTGCAGGAGACCCAGGTTTGATCCCTGGGTCAGGAAGATGCCCTGGAGAAGGGAATGGCAACCCACTCCAGTATTCTTGGCTGGAGAATTCCATGGACAGAGGAGCCTAGTGGGCTATAGTTCATGGAGTTGCAAAGAGTTGGACATGACTGAGTGACTGACATATTATTTATCTTTTCATTTGTTTTTGCATGTTATTTTATAAATTCAACCTTGAATGATTGTGTAAATTACTTTTGTTATCATATTATTTAGTTATGTTGCCTTTATATACTTATGATACAATTAATGCATTAGTGTAGTTACCACATACTTAACTTTCAGTACATTATAAACTCTTTGAGGATAGGCACCATTCTTATACATTTCCTTGCAAATGGTAAATGTTCATTTAATGTTTGTGTCTATATATACAGGAAGATGTAAAAATGTAATGAAAGTCACTCAGTTGTGTCCAACTCTTCGTGACTCCATGGACTGTAGCTGGCTAGGCTCCTCTGTCCATGAAATTTTCCAGGCAAGAATACTGGAGTGGGTAGCCATTCCCTTCTCCAGGGGATCTTTCCAACCCAGGGATCAAAACTATTCTCCTGCATTGTAGGCAGATTCTTTACCATCTGAGCCACTAGGGAAACATATAAATTATATATATGGTATAAATTAGTGACTGAACACATGTTAGTTGTGTGTGTAGTTTTTGACCTTTTCCAATAAATAGTTTTATTTCTTTTTTGGTAGACCGTGACATATTATGTTTTATAAAAATTCACCAGTGTGAATTTAATATGCTTGTTCTTTATCACCATTGCTGTAAATGGCTTTCTTGACATGGAGAAGATATGTCACATTATATATTTAACCTTTCTTTTCTTTTTTTCAGTTGTGATAAGAACTCTTAATATGAGATCTACCCTTTTAAGAAATTTTTAACTGTACAGTAGAGTATTATTAACTATAGGCATTATGTTGTACAGTAGATAAGATCTTTAGAACATTTTCATCTTGCATTATTGAAATTTTATGCCCACTGATTAGCAACTCCCCTTTTTCTCCTCCTGCTAATCTCTGCAACCACTATTCTACTCTCTGATTCTATGAGTTTGACCATTTTAGATATAATCATGCAGTATTTGGTCTTCTGTGACTGGGTTACCTTATTGTCTTCAGGGTTTATCCATGTTGTTACATATTGAAAAATTTCCTTCTTTTTTTAGAGGCTAAATAATAGTACATTGTATATATGTGCCACTTCTTTATCCATTTTGTCTGTCAGTTGATATTTAGATTGTTTGTACATCTTGGCTATCGTAATAGTGCTGCATTGAACACTGGAGTTCTATTATCTCTTCAGTTCCTGATTTCAATTCAATCAAGTGGGATTGCTGGATCATATGGCAGTTCTATTTTTAATTTTTTTTGAAGGATGTCCATACTGTTTTCCTCTGTGTTTACTCTTAAAAGTGATCTTTTTTTCTTTTCCTTTTTTTTTTTCCTAAAAATGGGTTGAATCAGTCTTTTGCTTTCCAAAAGAGAAGCACTGCACAGTTAAAAGTTTCATGGTATGAACCTGTGTTTAAATATTTTCACTGCTTCATGTCTATATTTAAAAGCAAAGAGACATGTTTTGGAAGTACATATATCATGGTATCTTCAGTAGGATGGAAATACAGTAGGAGGGAATTAGGAAGATGACTGAAAACATATGCTAATAATATAGTTTCATTCCACCTCGTATTTTTTAATGTCTAGAACTGAATTCTTATTTGTTTATTTTTGCATTGCAGTGAATGACCTAGGAGGGGACTTCACAGGAGTTGGCAAAGGCTCCTTAGCTGCTGATAAGGTTGTTGAAGAAATAAGAAGGAAAGGTGGAAAAGCAGTGGCTAACTATGGTATGGTATTTGAGAGAATTATACTGTTTCTTTTATTTTTCCTCAACTAATGCTATTTCTCATGTTAATAAATCACTTAGCAAATATCTCAACATTCCAGTGTAATTATGAAATTAGATTTTATCTAAGTCTGCCAAAGATGTTTAGCAACAGATTTTATATGTGAGATTTTTTTTTGATGTAGATTATTTCATAAGTCTGAATTTTATTCAGTTGTTTATTTAGTGTTTTTAGTAAAGAGCACATGATATAACCAGTACATTACTGTAAATGTGGATATGAATATGCTCTTGTGACTGCACTGGGACTTGGTTGCAGCTTATGGGATCTCGTTTCCTGACTAGGGATTGAACCTGGGCCTTCTGCATTGGGAGCTTGGAGTCTTAGCCACTGGACCCTGAGGGAAGTCCTTACTCTTGTTTTTAAAAGCTAAAACATCTCTTATATTTCTACAGAATTACATTAAATTCTTAAAAAAAATTTTGTATTTCTTAAAGTAATATAGCGTAAGAAGTGAAATGCCCCAATTCTGTACCCAGCTTTCGTATTCCATTCTGCATAGGAAATCATTGCTATATGTAACTTTCTTATCTTTATAAAAACTTAAGAGTCAAAAGTAGGCATTAAGAATAAAGAAAAAAGTCATGAAAAACAGCAAATACAGCCTTTATGTTTGATACATTGATTCTAATATTACTTGTTTTGTTTTGTCTTGAATTAATTTATTTATTTTAATTGCAGGCTAATTACTTTACAATATTGTAGTGGTTTTTGCCATACATTGACATAAATCAACCATGTCATGTATGGGTGAACATGTGTTCCCCATCCTGAACCCCCTTCCCACCTCACTCCCCATCCCATCCCTCAGGGTCATCCCAGTACACCAGCCCTGAGCACCCTGTCTCATGCATGGAACCTGAACTGGCGATCTGTTTCACATATGATAATATACATGTTTCAATGCTATTCTCTCAAATCCTCCCACCCTTGCCTTTTCCCACAGAGTCCAAAAGGCTTTATTATACATCTGTGTCTCTTTTGCTGTCTCACATATAGGGTCATTGTTACCATCTTTCTAAATTCCATATATATGTGTTAGTATGCTGTATTGGTGTTTTTCTTTCTGACTGACTTCACTCTGTATAATAGGCTCCAGTTTCATCCACCTCACTAGAACTGATTCAAATGCATTCTTTTTAATAGTTGGGTAATATTCCATTGTGTATATGTACCACAGCTTTCTTATCCATTCATCTGCTGATGGACATCTAGGTTGCTTCCATGTCCTGGCTATTGTAAACAGTGCTGCAATGAACATTGGGGTACATGTGTCTCTCTCAATTCTGGTTTCCTCGGTGTGTATGCCCAGCAGTGGGATTGCTGGGTCATATGGCAGTTCTGTTTCCAGTTTTGTAAAGAATCTCCACACTGTTCTCCATAGTGGCTGTACTAGTTTGCATTCCCACCAACAGTGTAAGAGGGTTCCCTTTTCTCCACACCTTCTCCAACATTTATTGTTTGTAGACTTTTTGATAGCAGCCATTTTGACTGGTGTGAGATGATACCTGATTGTGGTTTTGATTTGAATTTCTCTGATAATGAGTGATGTTGAATATTTTTTCATGTGTTTGTTAGCCATCTCTATGTCTTCTTTGGAGAAATGTCTGTTTAGTTCTTTGGCCCATTTTTGTGATTGGGTTGTTTGTTTTTCTGGTATTGAGCTGTATGAGCTGCTTGTATATTTTTTAGATTAATTCTTTGTCCATTGGTTCGTTTGCTATTATTTTCTCCCATTCTGAAGGCTGTCTTTTCACTTTGTTTATAGTTTCCTGCGTTGTGCAAAAGCTTTTAAGTTTAATTAGGTCCCATTTGTTTATTTTTGCTTTTATTTCCATTATTCTGGGAGGTGGGTCATAGAGGACCCTGCTGTGATTTATGTCAGAGAGTGTTTTGCCTATGTTTTCCTCTAGGAGTTTTATAGTTTCTGGTCTTACATTTAGATCTTTAATCCATTTTGAGTTTATTTTTGTGTATGGTGTTAGAAAGTGTTCTAGTTTCATTCTTTTACAAGTGGTTGGCCAGTTTTCCCAGCACAACTTGTTAAAGAGATTGTCTTTTCTCCATTGTATATTCTTGCCTCCTTTGTCAAAGATAAAGGGTCCATAGGTGTTTGGATTTATCCCTGGGCTTTCTATCTTGTTCCATTGATTTATATTTCTGTCTTTGTGCCAGTACCATACTGTCTTGATGACTGTAGATTTGTAGTATAGCCTGAAGTTAGGCAGGTTGATTCCTCCAGTTCCATTCTTGTTTCTCAAGATTGCTTTGGTTTCTCAAGATTGCTTTGGCTGTTCGAGGCTTTTTGTATTTCCATACAAATTGTGAAATTATTTGTTCTAGTTCTCTGAAAAATACCATTGGTAGTTTGATAGGGATTGCATTGAATCTATAGATTGCTTTGGGTGGTATACTCATTTTCACTATATTGATTCTTCATATCCATGAACATGGTAACTTTCTCCTTCTATTTGTGTCATCTTTGATTTCTTTCATCAGTGTTTTATAGTTTTCTATATATAGGTCTTTTGTTTCTTTAGGTAGATTTATTCCTAAGTATTTTATTCTTTTCATTGCAATGGTGAATGAAATTGTTTCCTTAATTTCTCTTTCTGTTTTCTCATTGTTAGTGTATAGGAATGCAAGGGATTTCTGTGTATTAATTTTATATCCTGAAACTTTACTATATTTATTGATGAGATGCAGTAATTTTCTGGTGGAGTCTTTAGGGTTTTCTATGTAGAGGATCATGTCATCTGCAAACAGTGATAGTTTTACTTCTTTTCCAGTATGGATTCCTTTTATTTCTTTTTCTTCTCAGATTGCTGTGGCCAAAACTTCCAAAACTATGTTGAATAGTAGTGGTGAGAGTGGGCACCCTTGTCTTGTTCCTGACTTTAGGGGAAATGCTTTCAATTTTTCACCATTGAGGATAATGTTTGCTGTGGGTTTATCATATATAGCTTTTATTATGTTGAGGTATGTTCCTTCTAATCCTGCTTTATCATAAATGGATGTTGAATTTTGTCAAAGGCTTTCTCTGCATCTATTGAGATAATCATATGGTTTTTATCTTTCAGTTTGTTAATGTGGTGTATCACATTGATTGATTTGCAGATATTAGAGAATCCTTGCATCCCTGGGATAAAGCCCACTTGGCCATGATGTATGATCTTTTTAATATGTTGCTGGATTCTGTTTGCTGGAATTTAAGGATTTTTGCATCTGTGTTCATCAGTGATATTGGCCTGTAGTTTTCTTTTTTTGTGGCATCTTTGTCTGGTTTTGGTATTAGGGTGATGGTGGCCTCATAGAATGAGTTTGGAAGTTTACCTTCCTCTGCAGTTTTCTGGAAGACTTTGAGTAGGATAGGTGTTAGCTCTTCTCTAAATTTTTGGTAGAATTCAGCTGTGAAGTGGTCTGGTCCTGGGCTTTTGTTTGCTGGAAGATTTCTGATTACAGTTTTGATTTCCGTGCTTGTGATGGGTCTGTTAAGATTTTCTGTTTCTTTCTGGTTCAGTTTTAGAAAGTTATACTTTTCTAAGAATTTTTCCATTTCTTCCAAGTTGTCCATTTTATTGGCATATAGTTACTGATGGTAGTCTCTTATGATCCTTTGCATTTCTGTGTTGTCTGTTGTGATTTCTCCATTTTCATTTCTAATTTTGTTGATTTAATTCTTCTCCCTTTTTTCCTTCATGAGTCTGGCTAATGGTTTGTCTATTTTATTTATCTTCTCAAAGAACCAACTTTTAACTTTGTTGATTTTTGCTATGGTTTCGTTTCTTTTTCATTTATTTTTTCCCTAAGTTTTACGATTTTTTTCCTTATACTAGCCCTGGGGTTCTTCATTTTTTCCTTTTCTAGTTGCTTTAGGTGTAGAGTTAGGTTATTTATTTGATTTTTCTCTTGTTTCTTGAGATAAGCTTGTATTGTAATGAACCTTCCCCTTAGCACTGCTTTTACTGAGTCTCATAGGTTTTGGGTTGTGTTTTCATTTTCATTCGTTTTTATGCATATTTTGATTTCTTCTGTGATTTGTTGGTTATTCAAAATTGTGTTGGTTAGCCTCCATATGTTGGTATTTTTAATAGTTTTTTTTCCCTGTAGTTGACAGCTAATCTTAATGCATTGTGATCAGAAAAGGTGCTTGGAATGATTTCAGTTTTTTTAAATTTACCAATGCTCGATTTATGGCCCAGGATATGATCTATCGTGGAGAAGGTTCCGTGTGCACTTGAGAAAAAGATGAAATTCATTGTTTTGGGGTGAAATGTCCTATACATATCAGTTAGGTCTAACTGGTCCATTGTATCATTTAAAGTTTGTGTTTCCTTGCTAATTTTCAGTTTAGTTGATCTTCCATAGGTGTGAGTGGGGTATTAAAGTCTCCCACTATTATTGTGTTATTGTTAATTTCCCCTTTCACACTTGTTAGCATTTGTCTTACATATTGTGGTGCTCCTATGTTGGGTGCATATATATTTATAATTGTATATCTTCTTGGATTGATCCTTTGATCATTATGTAGTGTCCTTCTTTGCCTCTTTTCACAGCCTTTATTTCAAAGTCTATTTTATCTGATATGAATATTGCTACTCCTGCTTTCTTTTGGTCTCCATTTGCGTGAAATATCTTTTTTCAGCCCTTCATTTTCACTCTGTATGTGTCCCTTGTTTTGAGGTGGGTCTCTTGTAGACAGCATATATAGGAGTCTTGTTTTTTTATCCATTCAGCCAGTCTTTGTCTTTTGGTTGGGACATTCACCCCATTTACATTTAAGGTAATTATTGATAAGTATGATCCTGTTGCTATTTACTTTGTTGTTTTGGGTTTGAGTTTATACACTTTTTCTGTGTTTCCTGTCTAGAGAAGATCCTTTAGCATTTGTTGGAGAGCTGATTTGGTGTTGCTGAATTCTCTGAGCTTTTGCTTGTCTGTAAAGCTTTTGATTTTTCCTTCATATTTGAATGAGATCCTTGCTGGGTACAGTGATCTGGGTTGTAGATTTTTCTCTTTTATCACTTTAAATATGTCCTGCCATTCCCTTCTGGCCTGAAGAGTTTCTATTGAAAGATCAGCTGAACAGCTGATCCTTATGGCAATCCCCTTGTGTGTTATTTGTTGTTTTTCCCTTGCCTCTTTTAATATTTGTTCTTTGTGTTTGATCTTTGTTAATTTGATTAACGAATTGTCTTGGGGTTTTTTGCCTTGGGTTTATCCTGTTTGGGACTCTCCAAGTTTCTTGGACTTGGATGGCTATTTCCTTCCCCATTTTAGGGAAGTTTTCAACTATTATCTCCTCCAGTATTATCTTATGGCCTTTCTTTTTGTCTTCTGCGACTCCTGTGATTCGAATGTTGGGGCATTTGACATTGTCCTAGAGGTCTCTGACGTCCTCATTTCTTTTAATGCTTTTTTTCTTTTTTCCTCTCTGCTTCATTTATTTCCAGCATTCTATCTTCCACCTCACTTATCCTATCTTCTGCCTCAGTTATTCTACTGTTGGTTCCCTCCAGAGTGTTTTTGATCTTTTATTGCATTATACATTATTGATTGACTCTTTTTTATTTCTCCTAGGTCTTTGTTAAACATTTTTTGCATCTTCTCTATCCTTGTCTCCAGACTATTTATCTGTAACTCCGTTTTGTTTTCAAGATTTTGGATCATTTTTACTATCATTATTCTGAATTCTTTTTCAGGTAGACTCCCTGTTTCCTCCTCTTTTGTTTGGTTTGGTGGGCATTTATCATGTTCCTTTACCTGCTGAGTATTTCTGTTCCTTTTCATCTTGTTTAGATTGCTGTGTTTGGGGTGGCCTTTCTGTAGGCTGAAAGTTTGTGGTTCCTCTTTATTGTGGAGGTTCCTCCCTGTGGGTGGAATTGGACGAGTGAGTTGTCTAGGTTTCCTGGTTAGGGAAGCTTGTGTCCATGTTCTGGTGGGTGGAGCTGGATCTCTTCTCTCTGGAGTGCAATGAAGTGTTCAGTAGTGAGTTTTGAGGTGTCTGTGGGTTTGGTGTGACTTTTGGCAGCCTGTATATTAAAGCTCAGGGGCAGAAGGGGCGTGGCCGCCGCGCAGGGGGAGGGCGCTGGGAGGAGCGGCCGCGGCTTGGCGCTTAATAAAAAAAAAAATAAATAAATAAAGCTCAGGGCTATGTTCCTGTGTTGCTGGAGAATTAGCATGGTATGTCTTGCTCTGGAACTTGTTGGCTCTTGGGTGGGGCTTGGTTTCAGTGTAGGTGTGGAGGCTTTTGGATGAGCTCTTATCTTTTTTTTTTAAAATTTTATTTTATTTTTAAACTTTACATAATTGTATTAGTTTTGCCGAATATCAAAATGAATCCACCACAGGTATACATGTGTTCCCCTTATCTTTTAATGTTCCCTGGAGTCAGGAGTTTTCTGGTGTTCTCAGGTTTTGGACTTAAGCCTCCTGCCTCTGGTTTTCAGTCTTATTCTTACAGTAGTCTCAAGACTTCTCCATCCATACAGTACCGATGATAAAACATCTAGGTTAATGGAGAAAAGATTCTCCACAGTGAGGGACACCCAGAGAGGTTCACAGAGTTACATGGAGAAGAGAAGAGGGAGGAGGGAGATAGAGGTGACCAGGAGGAGAAGAGGGGGAATCAAAAAGGGAGAGAGCAGTTTAGCCAGTAATCAAATCCCTGTGTGCTCTCCACAGCTTGGAACACCCAGAAAGGTTCACGGGGTTCCATAGAGAAGAGAACAGGGAGGAAGGAGATATAGGTGACCAGGAGGAGAGGAGGGGGAGTCAAAAGGAGAGAGACAGATCTAGCCAGTAATCAGTTCCCTAAGTGTTCTCCATAGCCCAGAATACCCAAAGAGACTCACAGAGTTGGGTAGAGAAGAGAAGGGGGAGGGAGGAGGCAGAGGTGACCGGTTGGGTAGAGAAGAGAAGGGGGAGGGAGGAGACAGAGGTGACTGGGGGGAGAAAAGGAGAGTCAAAAGAGGGAGAGAGCAATCAAGCCAGTAATCTCGCTCCCAAGTAAAAATGGGTACTGAAGATTGGATTCTGAAAGGTACAAAATTGGTAACAAATACCAAAAAGCAAAGATTAAAAATCTAGAGTAGAGGTTAGGTTCTCAAAAATACAATATTAAAAAAACAAAACACAAAAATTATAAAAAGTATATATGAAATTTGCTTTAAAAAAGGGTCTTTTTTTTTTGCAAGGTAATAGGTTATAAAAATGAAAATTGAATGAGTAGTAAAGGACTTAAAAATTTTAACAATGGTAATAGTAAAATACATCTAGGAATTTCTCTGGAGCTGTTGCAGGCAGTGTAGGGCCAGTTCAGTTTCAGATAGTTCCTTGTTCCAGCTTATACTTCTCAAGGTCTATAGGCCCCTTCCAGTGTAGTCAGTGCTAACTACAGGGTTTTAATCTGTTGCACCTGTCACTTCCAAAATGGTTCCCTCTGTTTATTTTGGCTTCTTCTGTTTGCAAGTCTCTTCAGTGTCTAATTTCCACCCTGACACAAGGGGGTGAAGGTGGTCACTTATTTAGGCTCACTTTTTCGGTTGTGCTGTGGGGAGGGAGGAGCAATGCAAACAAATATCACTGGCGTGTGTGGGGAGTGCTCACAGTGTCTCGGCCACACTGGGTTTGCCCCCGCTCACAGCGTGTGTGCTTTCCCGGTCTATACTGCTCAGGCTCCAGATTGCTCTTCAGGAGGACTGTCTAAAGCAGGCCTTGGGTTATGTGCACTTCCCAGGTCTAAGCCGCTCAGGTTCAGGTTCTCGGGTACTCCACAAAGGCACACTCGGTTGGGCCTGCGTTTTGTGCCCTTCCCAGGTCCCAGCAGCTCAGGTGACCAGGTGCTTGGCAAGTGCACTCTCCCCAGGTGTGTGGTGCGTCTTATCACCTCCCCGTCCCAGCTGCTTGGTTTCCTGAGTGTCCAGTGGGAGCATGTCTCAGGTGTGCTGTGTGTGTCCTCTGGGGAGCTGATCTCTGGCTGCCACCCTCCTGGCGGATGTCAGCCATCCAGGATCCCAGGAAGACTTGGTTAACGACTGGGAGCCTGCTCACAGTTTGGTAGAGGATGCCCTTTTCTGGCTCTGGCTGTCGCCTGCCTGCCTCTCTGCCTCCAGTGGGGGATGGGCCCTTCCGCAGTGGGCTAGCTCTCCTCTGGTATTCGCTCAGTCCTTTGTTCCGTGAGTGGGCTGGCAGTGCCTTAGGTTAGAGCTTTTCACAGGAAAGCTCTCTCTCTCTCTCTTTTTTTCCTCTCTCTCTGGCTATCCCACAGTTTGGGTTGCTATCTCATGTTAGCTTCCTCAGATTGTCCTCAGGGCATTCAGGCCCAGTCCTTACCCTAAGCAATGCAGCCTGCGCCTCCTGCTTGCTGGTGGCAGATGTGAGCTCCTGCGCTACTTCTCCACTGGGAGTTGTGGTTAGGCATGTAATCTGTGGGTTTTATTTATTTGTTTATTTATTTTCCCTCCTGGTTATGTTGCCCTCTGAGATTCCAAAACTCCCCCACAGACCCACCAGTGTGAGGGTTTCCTGGTGTTTGGAAACTTCTCCTCTTTCATGACTCCCTCCCCGGGATGGGTCTCTGTCCCTAACTCTTTTGTCTCTCTTTTTATCTTTTATATTTTGTCCTCCCTCCTTTTGAAGACAATGGCTGCCTTTCTGGGTGCCTGGTGTCCTCTGCCAGCGTCCAGAAGTTGTTTTTTGGAATTTGCTCAGTGTTCAAATGATCTTTCGATGAATTTGTGGGGAAGAAAGTGGTCTCCCTGTCCTATTCCTCTGCCATCTTAGGACCATCTGATTCTAATAGTATTTGTAAGGAATCTTCTTGAATAGATTTACTTTTAAAAAGCTAGTGTTTAGTGACTTTTCTGCAAATTAGATTGTTTTTGTGGGCCAGGAAGAAAATTAAATTGCCTGTGTCTTTATTTTGAAATTTTAGAGGAAAGAAGATAGGATATGGTTTGTTTTTTGTGCTCAAGGGAATAATGAGACAGATATTTTAGTATCTTATTTCTGCTTTGAGAGTCTAGAAAAGTGTTTTCATCTTTAGAAAAAAATTCTGGGGTTTTAGAACCTAATTTTTAAAGATAAAAATTTCAGACTCTTCTCTCCACCCCTCAGTTTTGATATACAAAGTATAATAGTCAGGATTCAGTCAGGAAAACAGAAGCCCCTCTTGGTTTTCCCAGAGTGAAGGGTTTTGTACAGAGAGTTAGAGACTTACCATTGGAAGGTCTGGGCTGGTGCATGTCAGTGAGACTGTAGGAGACCGTCTCAGCCTGTGGCGGGTGGTTCTCAAGAGCCTGCCTGCATGTGCTGCCAGTGTCACGTCTGCAGCTCCTCATGAGACTGCCTGCCCCTGCAGTCTCCTGCTTTTCTACCTTTTAAGTGAGTGTCTCTTTTTGGAGGATCTAACTCAGGACTGTATGGGCCTCAGAGAAGGGCCCTGGGTCCTCCTGTGACTGCAGAGAAAGTAGAAACACTAGTGATGTTGAGTTGACAGCTGACCATTTGAGACACAGCTCTGGTGATATCAGCCCTTCTACTGGGCTGATTAGCAGAAAATAACAAGGCCATAATATTTCATTGAGCTTTGCCTTTTGTGGTTAGTATTATATTATAAAAACAGGCTTCCTTAGTGGCTCAGTGGTAAAGAATCCACCTGCAATGCACGAGACGTGGGTTTGATACCTGCGTTGGGAAGATCCCCTGGAGGAGGAAATGGCAACCCACTCTAGTATCCTTGCCTGGGAAATCCCATGGACAGAGGAACCTGGTGGGCTCCGCGGGGTCTCAAGAGTCGGACACAGCTTAGCAACTAAGCAACAACAACATTACAAAAACAATAGGTTTGTTTTCCAAATGTAGTCATAGACTTGGCCATGCTTTTTCCAATTAAATACACTCCTCTTTCCCTCCCTCTCAAATTCTCATTTGCATCCTTAAGTAGAAGTCCTATGTGACAACTTAAAATTCAATAGCAATGAAATAATAATCATTTGTCATCCTAGCCACATTTCAAGTGCCCAGTAGCCACATGTGGTTCATGGCTACTGTATTAGATAGTGCAGAAATACGGACATTTCATTTTCATAAGACAAAGCTCTATTAGACAGTGCTGTCTTTGATCTTATTTGTCAAACGCTTGTTATTTACCCAGCTCCTTTTTTTTTTTTTTGGTAGGTTAAAGAATTGTCTTAGGAACAAAATTTCTTTTGTAATGTAGATCATCTATAGTTTGTATGTGCCTACAATATAAATGTATTTTTCCTGGATATGAATTCTGTTGAATGAATTGTATCTGTCATGTACTCTGATCCACAGAATTTAGAAGTCATTTGTGAAGATTCTTACTGAAGTTTTGTCCTAATTTTCCTTTCCTTCAGATTCAGTGGAGGAAGGGGAGAAGATTGTGAAGACAGCACTGGATGCTTTTGGAAGAATAGGTGATGTTTCTTTGCATTTATGGTGCTCACAGAGCAGCTTCTACCTTTCTAATGAATTATTTTTTATTTTACTTTTGTTTGCTAAAAACTCTTTCTTGGTAATCAAATTTTTAGATTTGTTTTAAATTTTAATTATTTAGCATATGCTGATCTTATTCCACAAAGGGCTTGAGGTGACAGTTTGTATGCATGTATGTGTTGAATTGGTTGTTTGTTTTTTGTATTTTAAGGGCTTTTAGAAAAACTTAAAAGCATTCTCTAAGTTTCTTTTTATAGTAATTTAATCATATCCCCAATATATAAAAATACATATATAATGTACAATAATTTACATGATTATATAAGTATTTAATAACTATTAAAGATATTATAATAATTTAATCATATCCTCAATATTGGGGATATGATTATATATGTATATCAGAAAGAAAGAACGAAAGAGAAGTCGCTCAGTCGTGTCCAACTCTTTGTGACCCCATGGACTGTAGCCTACCAGGCTCCTCCATCCATGGGATTTTCCAGGCATGTATATCAGCTGCTAAGTCACTTCAGTCGTGTCTGACTCTGTGCAACTCCATAGACGGCAGCCCACCAGGCTCCCCTGTCCCTGGGATTCTCCAGGCGAGGACAATGGAGTAGGTTGCCATTTCCTTCTCCAGTGCATGAAAGTGAAAAGTGAAAGGGAAGTCGCTCAGTCGTGTCTGACTTTTTGGAACCCCATGGACGGTAGCCCACCAGGCTCCTCCGTCCATGGGATTTTCCAGGCAAGAGTACTGGAGTGGGGTGCCATTTCCTTCTCCATGTATATCAGAGGTATGATTAAATTATTATAACACTTATT
Source organism: Bison bison bison (assembly GCF_000754665.1). NCBI lineage: Eukaryota > Metazoa > Chordata > Mammalia > Artiodactyla > Bovidae > Bison > Bison bison. Next base: position 7,032,890 of record NW_011494810.1, read on the forward strand.
TAATAGTTACTAAGTAATTATAGGGGCATCCCTGGTGGCTCAGATGGTAAAACATCTGCCTGCAATATGGGAGACCTGGGATCGATCCCTAGGTTGGGAAGATCCCCTGGAGAAGGAAATGGCAACCCACTCCAGTACTCTTGCCTGGAGTGATTCTGTATCTTGCAAATTAAGATGAATTATACAAAAGTTCATTTTTAAGAAATATTTCAATATATTGTTTAATCTTCCTAATTTAATCCCATACATTGTAAAAGGTTATTGAATTACTGGAGGAACTGCCCAACATGTTTCTAGTTTGAAAAACGTTGATTTTTATAGTTTGAATGTGTTCACCTTCCCTTTTTTTGGTCTACCATATATATTTTTTCTAGCTATGTTTGGTTGAGTTTGTGTGAGACATGTTTACATATTGTCTGACACAGGGATAGAAGCCCTAAAGATTTGAAGTCATAAAATGAAGATAGCCACAAGATGATGGTTGAACCTTAAAAAACAATCCCTTTCTTTTTATAGTGAGGATGCAATTGTGTATTCATATAGGCTGTCATTTTCTAATTCTAATGGTTTCGCTTTTGACTTTTCATTGGCAAGGAAAATTTTTTTAAAATTTTTAACTTTCCCTGTGAATTTCGAAGTTGCTTGAGGGATGGCTTATGATTACTGCTGAGTTCTAAGAACTTAAGTTATGTGACTGCTAATTCTGTAAATAAATTCATAGAATTTTGGCAGAAGGTAGAGATGGAAAAATCTAAAAAATTTTTAGATATGTAGGTTTGAAAGGAAAGCACTAATATAATGTGATTCTTATGCTTTTGTGAACCAGATTTTTTTTGCTATAGGTATAAAATTTTGTTTTGCTAGCACTTGTTGCTTATTATATCTACTTACCCATGGGGAGAAAAATACTTTTGAAAGAAATGTGAGTTTTAAGCAAATGTAAATAAAAATGCTTGCTTTTATATATGTGACTTGTATGTTTTTATATTGTAGATATTGTGATCAACAATGCTGGGTGAGTATTTCTTTTTTCATTTCCAATAAAGTAATGTATTTGCAAAGTTTTGTTTTTTTTTTTAGTGTTTACTTTCTTGTCTCAACAAATATAATATCAATTTTTAGGATTCTGAGGGACCGTTCATTTAGTAGAATAAGTGATGAAGACTGGGGTAAGATGTTTTAATATTCTCTATGGAACATACTTATCCATTTAGCTGTCTAATACTTGATGCACTTACACACTTAAGGAAAATCTTGCTTCTTCCTATTCTTCCTTCTACTAATGTAAGTGATGAATAAGCTTTATGACTGAAAATGATGAGCATTTGGGAGTAACCTTTTTTTAAACTTCAAAAAATTAAAAAAAATTAAAATCTGTTGGCAAAAGTTATCTAAAAAGTTTTTGTGCTTTTCGTCTTTTTTTTTTTTTGTCTCTGAGAGATTGTCAGCATTTTCTTGCAGTATTGTTCTTCTTAACAGCCTTTTATGTGTTTGTCTGGCTGTATAATTGTTATTTCAACAGCAAGAGAAGGCTGTGGAAGAGTGAGGCACTAAAAAAGATGGAAATCTGAGAACTGGGTGGGAAAAGTCTAGATATAATTTTGAAACTTCTAATAAGTAGGAAAATTTTTCATTAGGAATGTCATGTTGGAAAAATTGAGTTTAGATAGTGAACAGTCACTGTTATGAAAATGTTTTTCCATATTTTCTCTTTTTTGCCCTTACTTTCATTAGCTACCAGAACTAAAACAATCTGAGACAGTGGCAGACGTAGTAACTGAGGTGAATTATGTCCTTGTTTATAGAGTGTGTTTCTGGGAAAGATTGCCAGAAGTCCTTTCGGAAGAAGCAAGCTATCTCTGTGACATAGAATTAAGCAAAGACAGGCTTTTAGTTTTCCCTTCCCTTGTAATAACTGAGTAAAGGAGAAGCTGAGAAAGACAAGTTTTGTTGGCAAAGGAGACTTACCTTGGTGCTTTGCTTTGCGCTCTGATGGGCTGCAGTGGCTTCATCAGGATAAAATTAAATCTAGAGTTGTCTATCTGAGTCATCCTCCAAGTTTTCTGTTCATTAGATTGCCATTTCTAAAAGCAGGCGTCTCTTTCTCTCTTTTTCCCTCTTTGCCTCCCCCTATTTCCTCCATCTCTTCCACTCTTTCCCCCAACTCTTAGCTCATTTAGTAAACCCTGGTAAAAATAGGGATTAAGGGATATTATGAACATTTTATAAACATTTCTTGATGATAAAGTGGATGATTTTTGATTATGCTTTAATTGATGTTTGTGTTGAGTCCCAATTTACTTATGTAGATTTCTTGGGTATTTGTATTAATGAATTTTTGTATAAAATAGGCATATACTAAAGATTACATTGTATTTAGATGTGTGTACAGGCATCATATTTAGATGGTATTGTATTTGTGATAAAGTTGCAATAATCGAATCATAATTTATAGGCAAAATAGATATGAATTATTGATTGGATATATAATTGAGACTACAGCAAAAATGGTCACTCAGAGTACAATGTGACAGTAGTTGATTTTGAATGCTAGGTATAAAAAAGAATATCTTTGTATAAGTAAATCATTGCTAATGTTGATTCTGAGATATGTCTCTCTAATTTTTGACAACATTCATGATAAAAATTTCTTATTTTAGACAAAATCCAGAGAGTTCATTTGCGGGGCTCATTCCTGGTGACCCGGGCAGCATGGGATCACATGAAGAAACAGAAGTTTGGAAGGTAGAGTTGTATGTGGGTGTCAAGGGAGATTGGAGATGTTGTATGTGGGTTCTTGTGTATGGAGGAAAAGAATTGCTTTGATATTGAAAAATATACCTCCAGATATGCACAGGTTTTTTAAATATAGTTTTGGCACATGCTTCCCCATTAAATTGGCATCAGTCACAGATCAGCTGAGCTGGACAACTTTGTATTTCTTTTTACCTCCTACTTTTCATTATTAATTATTTTCCTGCCATTTTCTGATATTTTAGCAGTACAAACATGGAGGATTCAGCTGTGCTTTATTCCCTAACCAAAATATCATTTTGTGTGTTCAGTGACCAACTGGGGAGAGATGAGTAGTTGGCATTGCTCAGACATGAGTTAGTCTTTATTGACCAGGAATGGTAGGACTCTTACAGTTGCATCTGTGTGACTCAGATGTGACAGACCTAGTAAGTGGATCCATGTACTCTAATGTAAAGGCTATTCTTATTTTTTTTTTTTAAGGCTATTCTTATAACTTAGGGTTCACATACATCTACTAGAAGTAAATTGCTTGTGATGTATTTTCTTATTGGAGACTTCTGGTGTATCCTGATATTAGCAGTTTCTTAAAGTAGATAAAATGATTTACTTTACTTGTTCTACTAAGTAGAGTAAGATTAGGTCAGATTTTCAGATGGTATTGTTTTAATATGAGACATTTAATATTATCCAGACAGGGAAAGGAGCAAAGTGATGAGGACTAAAGAATTAGGATTTCATGATCTAATATTTCTTACTAAGATTTTGACTTGTCAATTGGCAGTTTATTTTTTGTTTGTAAATACTTATTGTTGTTTTCAGTAGATAATGAATATATATTCGTACACTTGAATTCATTTGTTCCTGACCAGGGATCCTTTTTTTTTTCTTTTTATGGGATTCTTCTTAAAACAATAAAATCTTATAGTTGAATTTTGAGAAATTACTTTTCTTATTAATTTAGGTATATGAATCGTGACTTTAAGAACCTAATGCCAGTTTACAGAGTTTCTTTTGACAGGTATAATAGTAATGAAAAAGAAAAAGCGCTTAGAGTCGCAACATTATTAAAACGTAGAAAAGATGATGTTGAGAGATTGATTTGTCTTTTTAGAATCATCATGACTTCATCAGCTTCAGGAATATATGGCAACTTTGGCCAAGCAAATTATTGTGCTGCAAAACTGGGTCTTCTGGGCCTTTCAAACTGTCTTGCAGTGGAAGGCAAGAAAAACAACATTCACTGTAACACTATTGCCCCTACTGCTGGATCACGGATGACCCAAAGCATTTTGCCTGAAGGTAAGTTTAAATTTTTCAGTGCTGTTCTCCACATATCTGTGTGGAGTGAACTTTGCCAAAGTATTTAATTTTTTGAGTAACTAAAAAATTTCTTTTCAATTTAAAAAAGCATGATGTGTAATTTGCATTCATTATATAAAATTTAGGAAAGCACAAACAGGAAAAATAAAAAAATGACCCATAATTTTAACACACTGAGGTAAACTTTCTCTTTGTATACGTAGACATACATATTTTTTAACAGAATGAAGTAATAGCATTCTTACTGTTTTGTAACAATTATTTTAAAAAATTGATGTAAAAATTAACAGATTGTTTTTTAGAATGATTTATAGAAGAATTGATCAGATAGTAAAGAGAGTGCTCATGTATTCCTCCTCCCACACAGTTACCCATATTTTTAACATCCTATGTCAGAGTGCTACATTTGTTACAACTGATGACCAGTACTGATCCCTTCTTATTGGGTTGGCCAAAAAGTTTGTTTCGGTTTTTCCATACCATCTGATGGAGAAACCAGAGTGAACTTCTTGGCCAACCCAATATTACCTACAGTTTACTTTAGGGCTCATTCTTTAGGTTGTCCAATCACATAGGTTTTCACAAATGTGTAGTGTTATGTACCCACCATCACAGATCATACAGAATGGTTTCACTTCCTGGAAAATCCCCCATGTTCCATCTCTTCATCCCTCTCCTCTTTCTCCCAAATGTCTGAGAGGATTGAAGCTAGTTTCTTTTTATCACTGAGTAATATTGCATGGTATGGAAGTACCTCAGTTTGTTTATTCATTCACCTATCAAGAAATATTTTATTTCCAATTTTTGACAATTATGAATAAAGCTTCTGTGAACATTATGTGCAGACTTTTGTGTGGGTGAAGTTTTCAACTCATTTTGTTAAATATTAAGGAGGATAATTGCTGGATTGTATGGTAAGACTAGCTTAGTAAGAAATTTCCAACCACCTTCCAAAATGACTGTATCATGCTTCGTTGCCGCTGGCTGTCTGTGAGAGATCTTGTTGCTCCACATCTTGGCCAGCATTTATTATTGTCAGTCTTTTGCATTTTAGTTCTTCTAGTAGGTAAGGTATTTCATTGTTTTAATTTTCAGTTCCCTAATGACACATGATGTACATTTTTTCCTGTGCTTCTTTGCCATTTATTTGTCTTTTTTGGTGATGTATCTGTTCATATCTTTTGCCCATTTTTAAATTGGATTCTTTGTTTTCTTATTGTTGAGTTTTAAGAGTTCCCTGAAGATTTTGGAAACAAGTTCTTTTTCAGATAAGTGTTTTGCGAAATATTTTTTCCCAATCTGTAACATGTTTTTTAAATTCTCTTAATCTCTTTCACTTTTGAAGCATAATTTCACTGCTACAGAATTCTGGGTTGGTAATTTTTTTCTTTCAGCCTTTGAAGTATTTCACTCCACTCTTCTGTTGCTAACATGGTTTTTGAAAGAGAGTTTGACATAATTCTATCCTTGTTTCTTTATGCATAAGGTGTATTTTTTCCCCTTTGTATTCCTCCAAGGTTTTCTCCTTGTTTTTCTGCAGTTTGAATATAGTATGCATAATAAGAGGTGTAGATTTTTGGCTGTATGCTACTTGATATCCTCTGAGGTTCCTGGATCTATGGTTGGTATCTGTCATTAACTTTGGAAAATTCTCAGCCATCAGTGCTTCAACTATTTCTTCTTCCTTTTCTTTTTTCTTTTTTTATTCCATTTCTGGTATTCCCATTATGTGCCTGTTTATCTTTTATAATTATACAATACCACAGTTCTTTGATATTCTGTTCCCCCTCTTTTTTTCCTTCTTTTTTCTCTTTGTATTTCATTTCAATTTGGGAAGTTTCTGTTAACATATATTCAGGCTTACTGATTCTTCTTTTCATTTCAGAATGTTACATTGCTTTTTAGCATTTCCTTTTGATTTTTTTCCAAAGCATTTCCTTCTGTCTGCTTATAGTAGTTACCTGTTCTTATAAATTGTCCACTTTTTTCCCTTAGAGCCCTCAGCATGTTAATTACAGTTATTTTAAATTCCTGGTTTGATAATTCCAAAATCTCTGCTATATTTGAGGCTATATCTCTGGTTTGTTGTTCTGCTTTGTTTTGTTTTTTTTTGGCTGCACTGTGTGGCATGTGGGATCTTGGTTTCCTAATCAGGGACTGAGCTCATGCCTTCTGTTGTGAAAGTGCAGAGTCTTAACCACTGAACTGCCAGGGAAGACTGTTGAGGCTGGTTCTCATGCTTGCTTTGTCTCTTCAGCCTGTACTTTTCCTGTCTTTTAGCAGGCTTTGAAATTGTTGCTGAAAACTGAACATGATGTGTTGAGGGAATAGATAGGAAGTGTGGTAAATTGAACTTTATTGTGAGGTTTTATGTTTGTCTGGCCAGGAGTTAGATTGTGTTTATTGGTTGTTGTAGCTGTTGGTGTTAGAGACTACATTTTCCTCTTTGTCCTTGTTTTTGGGTACCCTCTTGTCTTTGGGTTTCCTTAGATACTCTTTGTTAAAGAGTGTGTATGTTTGCAGCAGTTGTAATCTGCTGTTGTTATACTGGAGTCCTGTTGAAGTGACTGTAAATTAATGGGAGGGGGTGTGTTCTCTAATCTTATAATTACATCTTCATTTTTTTAGAAGATCAAAGCCCCTTTACACTGACTTTTAGAAGAGTTTCTTAGCCCTACTCCCTACCCCCCTTATTTGAGACAGGAGACTAGAGGGGCTTCACTAGTCTAATTGAAGCTCTGATACTTTCCCTTAAGGATAGGCCTTTGTTAAGGAGAATAGAATGCTCTGGGCATATTTAAAAATGCTTTTATTTTATTGACTTCTTTTCTTACCCTCTCCCGTTTTCTCTGTGATATTTCAAAGCAAATCTCAGGCATTACTTCTCACCTAATATATACTTGGAAATGTGTCTCTCCAACAGATACGGACATTATAACCACAATGCCAATATCACACTAAAATAATTCACTAACATTGTCTAATACTAAGTTTATATTAAAGCTTCCTAGTTACCTAAAAGGAGAAGGCAATGGCACCCCACTCCAGTACTCTTGCCTGGAAAATCCCATGGACGGAGGAGCTGGTAGGCTGAAGTCCATGGGGTCGCTAAGAGTTGGACACGACTGAGTGACTTCACTTTCACTTTTCACTTTCATGTATTGGAGAAGGAAATGGCAATCCACTCTATTATTCTTGCCTGGAGAATCCCAGGGACAGAGGAGCCTGGTGGGCTGCCATCTATGGGGTAGCACAGAGTTGGACAGGACTGAAGCGACTTAGCAGTAGCAGTTACCTAAAAAGTATCTTCTTAGAGTTAGTTCATTCTACAAGGATCTAAACAAAGCCCACAGGCATTTCGTTACTGTGAGGTCTGTGTGTGTGTGTGTGCACTCAATTGCTCAGTCATGTCTGACCCTTTGCTACCCCATGGACTGTAGCCTACCAGGCTCCTCTGTCCATGGAATTTTCTAGGCAAGAGTCCTGGAGTGGGTTGCCATTTCCTACTCCAGGGAATCTTCCTGACCCAGGGATAGAGCCCACATCTCTTGTGTCTCCAGCATTGGCAGGCAGATCTTTTTAGAGTTGGTTTATTCCCCAAGGATCTAAACAGAGCCCATAGGCATTTTGTTATTGTATCTCTTAAGTTTCATTTAACATGTAATAGTTCATTCTCCTTTTTAAAAAAGTGCCAATTATTTGTTGAAGAAACTACCAGTTCACCTATTCTATAGACTGTTCCTCATTCTTGATTTGAATTGCCCTTGCTCTTCTCTCGAAAATCAGTGGATCACATATGTGTAAGTCTATTTCTGGGTTCTCTGTTCTGCTGTATTGGTCTATGGGCCTGTCCTTTTACTAATACCATGATGTTTTGATTACTATAGTTTTAGAGTAAGTCTTAAAATCAGGTAATAGGAGTCTGCCAACTTTATTTTTTGAAAACATGAAACATAAATTTTTAAATTAAAAAATTTAAATGTATGATCGAGAGCCAATGCTGATTTCAGTCAGTTTAGTTCAGTTCAGTCGCTCAGTCGTGTCTGACTCTTTGCGACTCCATGGACTGCAGCACGCCAAGTATCCCTGTCCATCATCAACTCCCAGAGTTTACTCAAACTCATGTCCATTGAGTCAGTGATGCCATCCAACCATCTCATCCTCTGTTGTCCCCTTCTCCTCCCACCTTCAATCTTCCCAGCTCCCACCTTCAGTCTTCAATAAATGCTGATTTATTTGGTTATATAATAAATAGAATACTTGACTGGTGCAAAACTGGGTGTAGTTTCTGATACTCCTGGCTTTAACATATGTTTTAAAAAGAAAGCATCTGTAATACTTTAAAAGTAGCTTCTGTGAAACAGTACAAAACAATTGATGAGTGAAATTATTTGAAAATTAGCTGCTTCATGGAATGAAAGTGAAAGTGAAAGTCACTCAGTCGTGTCTGACTCTTTGCAACCCCATGGACTATGCAGTCCATGGAATTCTCCGGGCCAGAATACTGGAGTTGGTAGCTTTTCCCTTCTCCAGGGGATCTTCCCAACCCAGGGACTGAACCCAGGTCTCCTGCATTGCAGGCGGATTCTTACCAGCTGAGCCATAAGGGAAGCCCAAGAATACTGGAGTGGGTAGCCTATCCCTTCATGGAATACAAATGCTTATTCACAGGACCATTTTACTTTCTGCATTTGAGCTACCATTCGTTTTAGAACTTGCTGGCTTTTTCTAAGAGCTGTGCCTAACCAGTTTGCTTTAGTGTTGAATAGTTATTTGTACCTGAGATCTAATTTTTTTCCTTTTCCTTGTCAACATGGCCATTTAAAAAAGTCCCTTATTTTAAAACTCTCTATACTCTCATATCTTATTGAAGGAATTCTTGTTAAAGAACTAGATTATATGAAGAAGAGATACAATTCACTTTTTTCTCCCTTTTAAGTATATACACATATATATATATGCACAACAGTTACATACATATGCACAACAGCTTAGGTTACTGGTAAGAAATAAAGCATCAAAATGTAATCATAGTCATGAACTTGCTGCTCAACCCAAGAACTGAAACATTACTTGCATCTAACTTTATACCTTCTATTCCTCTGCTTCATGCCAAGAGATAACCACTATTGAGATTTTAATGCTTATCATTTCTTTGCTAGATTTCTACCTTAGTCACTTTTTGCCATCAGCTGTAGATTTTCTTGGGAAAGCAGCAAGTCTTCAAGAAAATATTGAAAACTATAGCTTTTAAATTCGCTTTCCTTTGAGAATGTAGTTTCCATTAATTTGGACAGGTCTGTACTTCTAGAGAAGTTAAGTCGATGTTTAACGTAGTGTCTTTACATCCACCAAACTCTATTGAAAGATATTGGGAGAATAAGATCTACTTTAGACAAATAGCTTAATCTTTCTAGACCTGTTTTCTCTTCTGTAAAAGAAGAGAATTATTGTAGGTCATTTTTAAAAGACACTTTAGATTCTAAATTTTTATTTAAAATTTTGATATCTATTACTTTTTTATAGTTTAGAAAAAGCCAAAAATTTATTTTGCCTCAGTGTTTTTTTCCTCTTCTTCTGAAATATTCACTTACAGGCTATCAAAGGGATTATTTGTTGAAGAACCAGGTGTTCTGAGTAGTGTGTGGAGACATCTGAAATTTCATTTTCCCCTTTGAAATATATTTGATCAATGGAAAGTCATATATGTAACTTACATGTTTGTTACATAAAATGAGACATAATCTTAGGATGAATACCCATGATCTTCCCAAGTTGTATGAGTTATTTACTGCTTTGTAATATATTACTCCAAATTTTTGGATTAAAAGAAGTATATATTATCTCACAGTTTCTGGGGTCAGGAATACCATAAAGTGAAAGATTTTTAGAGCTGCTGTTTCATTTACAGGGACTGTAAATGTCATCTTTGTCACTTCAAAATGTAAAACTGTATTTTGTCATTTCACAATTAAAATTTGAGTCTTTAAAGTTTATAAGCTGTGTTAACAAATTACATCTCTTTTGAACCTTGGAACAACTTGGTAGAATGAGCAGGCAAAGCATTTTGACTGCCATCTTACAGATGCAGACACATGCCCTTGAGAGTTGAGTGACGTTCTCAGTGCCCTAAGTTGCCCGTGTGGCAGGGCCGGCAGTAAAATGCAGGTGGTGTTCATGCTCCTCTGTAGCACCTTCTGCCTGTTAAGTTGCTCACAGAAGGTGTGCAGCAGGAAGATATTTCCTACCCTTTGTGACTCATCAGTAATGGCTGCACGGTCCATTTTACATCATTATCTTACTGTCATTACACTTGTCAGGACTCTTTTATAGTTTTCTAGCTCCTGGGAGAGCAAAATAGTTTTATGAATAGCTGGTATCTAAGTTCCTTATGCTGTGTATGCCTTTGCTCACCAGTCTTCGCTGAGACAGCTTTAACTTGTCTTCTAAACAGAACGTTGCTGACCTTGGAAAGGTACGTCTGATGCTTTCTGTGTTAGAAACCTGAAAGTCTCCATTGGGATGAAAAGATTCTTCTATTAGATGTTAATACTAATTAGTTTTGAAAATTTTATTTTTTTTCTTATTTAAAAAGTCTCTGAATCTATAATTTATAAGTAAGGAATTTTTAGAAAGTAAAGTAATTGATGGAATATGTATATATTCTTGTTTGTAAGGATTGTTTTGCTGTTTATTTCAGACCTTGTGGAAGCCCTAAAGCCGGATTATGTGGCACCCCTGGTCCTTTGGCTTTGCCATGAGAGTTGTGAAGAAAACGGTGGCTTGTTTGAGGTATTCTGCACCTTTCTACTTTCTCCTAAAGTAATACTTGTATAATAAAATATAAACAAAGATTCAAAAATTCATATTTTTCAATTGTTTATGCCTGTAAAAATCTATATCAGTTAATATCACTTATATGTTTTTTTAATATTATGTCTATGTCATAATTAAGGAACAAGTATGACTGATATCCTTTTTTGAGAAAGGAACAGCAACTTGTAAATTCTGCTTTTCCCTAGTTATTTTTTTATGATGTTATTGTCAGATGAAAGATTGTGATTGGTATGATGCATTTAGTCATACAGACAATCTTATTTTTTTGATATTGAGATATTGAGTAATTTTGATATTGAGATATTGAGTAATAAAGTGAAAGGGTAGAACTGATGGTTTAAAGTCAGCCCGGTTGTATTTTGATTTCTTGCTCTGGTAATTGCTGACTCTCTGGAGTAATGTACAGATTAATCTCTCTGAGTTTAGTTTTCTTGGGGTTTTGCTGTGAGAACTGGAAATCATATTTTTAAACTCTCAGTATACATAGCATTCACCCTTTAATTTTAACTATTATATCAGTATAGCAGGAATTCAGTCTGGGTATATAGATCAGTAAACATAACTTATTAGTTGTATTGACTTTAAAAAGAAACTTTTCTATTTTTCCCTGTTGCAAAGCTTTATAAATGTTATAAGAATAAAAACCACACATAATCACACCATCCAGTGAGATCCAGTTTTCATTTTATAGTCAAAATCCCTTCAGATTTCTTTATGCTGCCATATATATAAATGTGTGTGTGTATACATATATATTTTTTGTTTGTTTGTGCCTGCAGCATATAGGATCTTAGTTCCCTAACCAGGGATTGAACCCATGCCGCCTGCATTGGGCGTGCAATGTCTTAACCACAGGCCTGCCACAAAAGTCCCTGTATTTTTGAGTCCTCATTTGAGTTTGATCTTTTTTTCTTTTCTAGCATGAGCTGTTATGTTTTAGATCATCCTCCTTTGTTTGAGTCTCTGTGGTAATATAATAATAAACCTATTGTATGTGGAAATATATGACTCCAAAACTATTTCTTGGTAGCAAAATAACCTGGCTCAGTTTGAAATTAATGATATATTAGTCGGATTTATTTGAATGAAAAGCTGTTTAGTAAGTGAAAAGCAGTCTATACAGGTCTAAGCAGAGGTGGGTACCTCCACTGTCTTAATCACTGTCATAACTGATTGTGAATTGTGAAAATTAAAGGTGGAAAGAACTTTATGACTCTAGGTTTATAGAAGATAAGATTTAATAATATGAAGCCATGTGGAGCTCCAAATTTGGCCTGCCTGTCTTATCATCATATTAAGGGAGTTTTAAAAATCTATTTGCCTTTTATGTTTATATTTGTTATTAATTCTGTGAACAAAAATAATGTATGCTTTTTTTAGAAAACTTCAAATATGCAGGGGAATATATAGAAGAAAATAAAATCATCCACAATACCACTATCCAGAGATTGTTCCTATTCATATTTTTATGTATATTCTCTCCCAGTCTTTTATTAGATGTGCATTTTACATGGGTAGTCTCTTTTTTTAGATATGCATTTTACATACACACTCATCCATACACAGATAATTAGGATAATGCTGAGTGAAGTTTTATATGTTATTGCTTTATTTTACTACATCATGGACATTTTTAGCAAGGGACACTGGGTATGCAAAATTGAGTACAAAATACGTAAGAGTGGTGTGTAATATCCTGACTTAAACCTCGAATGTAAGTTGCCACTTCGTTTGCAAAGTTTTGATAAATATCTAGAATGACAGAGATGTTTTGGGTCAATTGGAGGTATTGTTTCTTAGCACCTGAGACGAGTTTGCAGCTTGTGGCTTCACTCCCCAAGTGTGTTAAAAGATGATGTTTTTCTTGCCTGTTATCAGTGCCATGCCACTGACAGCATCAAGGCTGATTGGCCTATTAATATATATAAAGGAAAGGGTGATTAAAAGGCACACTCTTGAACCTAGAGCCACTGAGAAGTGTGTTGTTTGCTGATAATATCTTCTTCTCTTATATGCATTGGAACACTGTAGTTGTGGTGTTTGAAGAAAGGACAAAAAGACATTTTCTTCTGAGGATTTCCTTGAATGACTTTTGGAAAAAATACCATCTTTCTGCATGGTGATTAATGTATTTGGTCATTTGCCTTATCTATATATAAAGGTGTTTCATTAAAATGATTATGTAGTTCATTAAGTCAAATGCTGGTTTTGTTTTTTGTTAACTTTTCATTTATTTATTTGTTTTTATTTTTTTTTCATTTATTTATTTTTATTCATTAAGTCTTTGTAGAGGGACATGTATTTCAAGTGATGCGCTGGGCACATTTGGTATTTATGTTGTTTAACCTTCATGGTTACCTCATGGAGAGTGTATTATTATCCTGATTTTACATAAGTGGAATCTTGGGTATAGGGAAGTCAGATAGTTTGACCAGGACTGCACAGAAATCACACCCTGCAGAGTCATGCTTACTACATAGATTTCTACTGTAGGTGCTACTTAAGTTTTCTACTTTGATAGCATAAATAGTGCAGAGTCATGTGGGCCAGTGGGCTTTAGTAGATCTGTAGGTTTAGTAGATTTAGCTTTTTTAGGAGATTTAGCATTTTTTTTCATCCATTGTCATCTAGCATTCTGATACTCTTAAATAGCTGTCTGTTTTTTTTAATTTTGAAAATTCTATTAGTTCCACATTAGATGGTATAACTTTTTCCCCCTCTTTTTGGTAGGTTGGAGCAGGATGGATTGGAAAATGTAAGTGTCTTTTGATTTTTGATTTGCTGTACATTATTTCCATATTTTTAAACCTGTCTTTCCAGTTAGAGCTGTCAAATGTCTAACCATGGGATCTAGTGCACGCATAATAACTCAAACATCGTTAGAGCACACACGTCTTCTAAATAAAGGAAGTTGTCCTGCATGCCTGTGGCATTTCAGGGATCTTTTCAATTTTTTTCCTGTTGGCAGTCCTTATTCAGTATGTCTTCTTCAGAGCTGGCTGTTTCTTCAGACAGCACAGTTTCTATATTGATGTTTGTCTTTCCATGTCTCTGACACACCCCACATGGTTGTTCAGCAGAGGAGTGAGTGGAGGGAGAGCGTTTTTTGAAAAGATGGGAGAAGCTGTGTCCTAGATGGCTCAGCTGGCAGGTTCTCTACTTCTCCCATTGACTCTTTCCTTCCTTGGAGCTATTTTTCTTCAGCCCAATAGTAAATTCATCTGGCTTCAATCCTTTCTTCCCCCAGTTCTTACATGCTGTGAGCTCCAAACTGGATAATTATTTTATGGCATTTAAAAAAAAGTTGTGAACATCCCAGTATCCCAGTTCAAGTTTTCAGTTGGATGTTGGTATCGAAATTAATTGAATTATTTAATAGTCTTCCATTAGTGGATGACATTGTTACAATAGAGTATTATTAATGATCTCTCCAGTTATGAAGTAACTTATATTATTCAAACGTTTTTAAGTATCTTGTGATATCTTTAAGAAAGAAAGGTTAGGTATTGCAGTAAAAGCCATATGTGGAACCTTATCAGTAGAAAATCTCTAGAGGCTTCTGTCATTCCCCAAGACAAATCTTCAATTGAGTCATCATCAAAATCTGACCATTATGTTTGAATAAGGTTACTAGTGATTATTTATTTCTGAGGCCTTTTAAAAAAGAAACAGTGTTAAAAATCTTGGAACTTATACAGCAATGATGATTTTTGTGAATCTGGGCAATCAAGTTGACTTCCCCTGGATAGAGAGGAAGAGCAAAAGGAGGAAAAGGGAGAATTATTTGGGGCTGTCTGATACATTAATTTAATTATATGGAGTCTTTGATCTGTTATCATTTCAATTTGCTATCCAGCAACGCTCTATTCTGTTCTGTTACCTTGAAGTGTAGTATCTAAGTGATCTGTGGTGATAAAGTCAGTCTTTTTGTGTGATTATATACAATTTAACTTTTCTGATTCAGTAATTCATCCTACCTTTTGTAGTATCTGGCATAGTCAGAGGAGAAAGAGGTTTTTTTGCTTCAGCTTTAAATATTAAAAAAAAGAAATTTAATACTATCTTAGTGGGTTTGTTATTTTAAGAATAAAATGCCATTTAAGGCTTGTAGTAAAAGTCTTTAGAAGTTAGAATCTTTTTTCCAAATTCCATCTTTCTTGAAGTTAAAAAAAAAAATTTATCGGACTCATGAATTCTACTTTCTGTCTATGTGTTCAGCATCTCAGTTTTGTTTCTTTAACCAGTACGATGGGAGCGAAGCCTTGGAGCCCTTGTGAGACAGAGGACTCAGCCAATGACTCCTGAGGCAGTGAAGGCTAACTGGACGAAGATCTGTGATTTCGATAATGCCACCAAGCCTAAGAGTATTCAAGGTAAAGAAGTGAGTTCAGGCCTGCCAGGGGAATCAGAGGCAATAAAGCATTCTCTTCTCTTATGGAACTATCTTCTTAACTGTGCTAACTTAGATGCTCGAGTCATCCACAGTACATTTTCTGCTCCAGTAAGTATTAGAACTCTCCAATTTCAGATATGTATGTTACTCCCACTGTCGGTTTATCAATTTTCGTTTTTTTTTTTGTCCTGTTACATTTTTTTTTCAAGCCTCTTTTCATTTTTATTTATTTTAAAAATATGAGCATCCAGTGGTCTTTTTATTTATTTATAATTGTGCTGGATCTTCATTGCTTTTGCATGGGCTTTCTCTAGCTGCAGAGAGCAGGGACTGGCTACTCTTTGTTGCAGTGGCTTCTTTTGTTTCAGAGCACAGGTTCTAGAGCAGGTGGGCTTCAGTAGTTGCAGCACACAGGCTCAGTAGTTGTGGCTTGGGCCCTAGAGCACAAGGGCTTCAGGAGTAGTGGCACGCGAGCTTAGTTACCCCTTTGTATGTGGAATCTTCCTGGATCAAGTATCAAACCCGTGTCACCTGCATTAGCTGGCAGATTCTTATCAGCTGTGCCACCAGGGAAGTCTAGTTTTTCTGGTTTTCTTATGATCCTAGTTTTTCAGTACATGTGTGATTGGGGGATGGTAGAAAGTGTTTACCCATTTGTGCTCAATGCATCTATTCCCCATCTGATGGTTGATTTCAGTCTTGCCATATCTAATCACATGCTCCTTATCTGACTTGATTTTTTTTTTTTTAATTTCCTCGAAAGTTTAAGTCTATTTTATTTAGGCTTAGGGCTTTTCTATCTAGTGAATAGATTTTGCTTTGTTTTAGCACTTTGTCCTGTTACTGTTTCTCTGCCTTTCTAAGATGTTCCTTACTGCTTTTATCACCTCTGCTAATCTCAGTGCTTCTTCAGAAGAACTCAAGCCCTAGATGTTCAACAAAATCTTCCCAGATATTCTGGGTTTCATGGATCTCTCTCTTAGTTGAGCTCTTCCTCTTGAGCGTCTAATCACAACTGCTTTCCGCTGCTTTTTTTTCATAAGTACGTGGTTTCTTAACTGGAGAGTTCCTTTGGAGGCAGAGACTATATCTTGTGTGTCCTTCTTTTGTATTTGGCGCTACAGTAGTGCTGAACTCATAGAAAGCATTTAGTAAATGCTTGTTATCTTGAGTTGCTGAATCATCTATGATATGCCACAGGAAATGACCAATAAAAATTATATTGTTTTTTCTAGTATAACTCATGTATGTATATAGTATATGAAATTTAAAGGGCCTGT
This sequence comes from Bison bison bison, assembly GCF_000754665.1. Taxonomy (NCBI): domain Eukaryota; kingdom Metazoa; phylum Chordata; class Mammalia; order Artiodactyla; family Bovidae; genus Bison; species Bison bison. The sequence continues at coordinate 7,049,477 of NW_011494810.1, forward strand.
CTGATTCATGGGGTCGCAAGGAGTTGGACACGACTGAGGGACTAATCTGATCTGATCTGATCTGAGGAAAGATCATGAATTGAAATTATTTACAGGAAAATTATTTTTCACCCAGCATTATATTTAATATTCAATAGAAGAATATATATGAAAAATGACTAGCCTGTTATTTTTCTTTTTATCCTAATGATGCTTCCCTTTCTGCTGGTACACTTGCTGAAATTTTCATTACGCTTTTCTCAATCAGAATATGATTGTTATGTCATTAGCAGTATCATTTTCTGTATTCTTTTTTTTAGTATTTGAGGTAAATTTAGTCTATGAATAGCAATCACCTATCAATGAAAATGAGGAAAAGGAAAAAGGAAGAAATATCTTAAAAACTTTTCTCTGATGTCAGAATTCCACTTTATTGCCTTAAAAGTATTAGACTAATTCTTTGTCAGTTGCTTTGTTTGCTATTATTTTCTCCCACTCTGAAGGCTGTCTTTTCACCTTGCTTATAGTTTTTTTCATTGTCAAAAGTTTTTAAGTTTAATTAGGTCCCATTTGTTTACTTTTGCTTTAATTTCCATTACTCTGGGAGGTGGGTCATGTGACTTACGTCAGAGAGTGTTTTGCCTAAATTTTCTTCTACGAGTTTTATAGTTAATCTCAAAAATATACAAACAACTCATGCAGCTCAATACTAGAAAAATAAACGACCCAATCAAAAATGGGCCAAAGAACTAAACAGACATTTCTCCAAAGAAGACATACAGATGGCTAACAAACACATGAAAAGATGCTCAACATCACTCATTATCAGAGAAGTGCAAATCAAAACCACGAAGAGGTACCATCTCACACCAGTCAGAATGGCTGCTATCAAAAAGTCTACAAGCAATAAATGCTGGAGAGGGTGTGGAGAAAAGGGAACCCTCTTACACTGTTGGTGGGAATGCAAACTAGTACAGCCACTATGGAGAACAGTGTGGAGATTCCTTAAAAAACTGGAAATAGAACTGCCATATGACCCAGCAATCCCACTGCTGGGCATACACACTGAGGAGACCAGAATTGAAAGAGACATGTGTACCCCAATGTTCATCACAGCACTGTTTACAATAGCCAGGACATGGAAGCAACCTAGATGTCCATCAGCAGATGAATGGATAAGAAAGCTGTGGTACATATACACAATGGAGTATTACTCAGCTATTAAAAAGAATGCATTTGAATCAGTTCTAATGAGGTGGATGAAACTGGAGCCTGTTATACAGAGTGAAGTAAGCCAGAAAGAAAAACACTAATACAGTATACTAACACATATATATGGAGTTTAGAAAGATGGTAATGACAACCCTATATGTGAGACAACAGAATAGACATAGGTATAAAGAAAAGACTTTTGGACTCTGTGGGAGAAGGTGAGGGTGGGATGATTTGAGATAATAGCACTGAAGTATATTACCATATGTGAAATATATGACCAGTCCAAGTTTGATGCATGAAACAGGGCACTCAAAGCCGGTGCACTGGGACAACCCAGAGAGGTAAGATGGGGAGGGAGGTGGGAGGGAGGTTCGGGATGGGGGACACATGTACACCCGTGGCTAATTCATGTCAATGTATGGCAAAAACCACTACGGTATTGTAAAGTAATGAGCCTCCAATTAAAATAGATAAAATAATTTTAAAAACTATTAGACTAATATAAAGAAAAAGCTAACTAATGAATTATATACTTATAAATGAAAAGATAACCCCTAGTATTAGAAGTACAGTGAAAAAAGCCTTACCTCATTTGTAAAATTGAGACTTTCCAAGCACCCATATCAGTGTTCTCATTTTACAGATGATGGAACTAAACTTCAGAAAAGTTGAGTAAGTGGGCTGCACTTTCTCAATGTTTAAGCCAAGAGTTAATTCAGGTGGTCTCTTTGTGAGTTCAGTACCATCAGTCTGTACCAAGGTTGTTGTTTACTCTCCGAGTTGTGTCTGGCTCCAGAAGAGGCTCCTCTGTCCAGGGGATTTCCCAGGCAAGAATATGGAAGTGTGTTGCCATTTCCTTCTCCAGGGGATCTTCCTGACTCAGGGATCATACCTGCGTCTCCTGCCTTGGCAGGCAGGTTCTTTACTACTGTGCCACCAGTGAAGCCCTGATGCTTTCAGTTAAATGGCCTCCTATCTAGGTAGCAACCTAAATGTGGTGGTAAGAGAAGCATCAGTAGGCAAGAAACCTCTCCACTAGCTTCACCAGGAATGGCAGAAACCCCTGGTCATCTCACATTCTGTAGTCTAGGTACCATTTTTGTCTGAGTTTAGGAGGAGGCCCATGTACATAAGGTTTTTAGGAAGGTCCCAGAGCTTTTGGAATCTTAGGGCACATGTGGATGCTCCATGAGTCTCTTTTATTAACCTTTTAGATCTCAGAATAGCAGCTTCTGAACTCTCTCTGGAGTCACTGGTCATAATGGGTGGTTTTCTATGGAAGAATTTTCAGTAATATTTTCTGAGGTTACCTGTATAGAGACCTGGGAGGTAATCTTGACATTGTTGCATCCTGGAGGAGGGGTGATGGTGGGGAAGAAGGGAAATTAGTTTTCCCTCCACCAGCTTGGACTTGTACGTCTGCGGACAAGGGTCCCACTTTACAGAATTGTAAAATTGCTCAGATACTTTGCAAAACCCTGAGCCTCCTTGGAATCATAACCTGAAGAGAATGTGGAAACACCCAGTTATCTTGTCTGCTCAGTCTTTCACATTTTTTTCCTGTAATAATAGCCTGACATCATATAGTCAGTTCATGAACACAAGTGAAGTTTCTGTAGTAGGTTTGCTGGATATTACAGGCGTGATTATCTAAAGCATTGTAGTTTTTCTTAGTCACATCTGTAACAAAAGCATTTTTTTTTTTTTGTAGAAATAGCTTACATTTATTTGGATTTCACCAGGGGAACATTAGCTCTTTATGATTCTTGAAAGATGATGCTTTTGCGATCTTTATGTAATAGGTTTACCAAAGCACTCTGTCTTATTTAAATTCCAGTTTCCTAAAGAGAAAATTCAGTTTGTGCATCTTTAGTTATCCTGCAGTTGAGGGACTTGAATTTCATGACTGAAGATTTTTTTCAGTACAAATGAAATATAGTTCTATATAAGAAAAATCTGGGAGTTTGTCATGTATGTCACTATTTTTTTTGGTATACCACTATTTAAATGGCAGTGTGCAATAATTGGCTAGATGTTTCATATATGCAAATATTTTTCCCATACCTTAGTGGGAGTGCTATTTTTAAATTTATTTTTAATTGGAGGGCAATTGCTTTATAATGTTGTACTGGTTTCTGCTATACAACAATGTGAATCAGCTCTAAGTATACATATATCCCCTCCTTCTTGAGCCTCTCTTCCACCTTCCCTCTCCCCTGGACCCCATCCCTCCCTGTCATCACTGAGAAGCAAGCTGAGTTCCTTGTGCTATATAGCAGCTTCCCACTAACTATCTGTTTTACACATTGCTAGTGTATGTCAGAGAAGGCAATGGCAACCCACTCCAGTACTCTTGCCTGGAAAATCCCATGGACGGAACAGCCTGGTAGGCTGCAGTCCATGGGGTCGCAAAGAGTCAGACACGACTGAGCGACTTCACTTTCACTTTTCACTTTCATGCGTTGGAGAAGGAAATGGCAACCCACTCCAGTGTTCTTGCCTGGAGAATCCCAGGGACGGGGGAGCCTGGTGGGCTGCCATCTCTGGGGTCGCACAGAGTCGGACACGACTGAAGCGACTTAGCAGCAGCAGTGGTGTATGTAGTCGATGCTACTCTCTCATTTCATCCCCTGCCCTTCCCCTGCTGTGTCCACAAGTCCATTTTCTATGTCTACATCTCTATTCCTGTCCTGCAAATTGGTTCGTCAGTACTGTTTTCCTAGATTCCATATATATGCATTAATATATGATATTTGGGCTTCCCAGGTGGCGATAGTGGTAAAGAACCTGTCTGCCAGTGCAGGAGATGTAAGAGACGTGGGTTTGATCCCTGAGTTGGGAAGATTCCCTGTAGGAGGCCATGGCAAACCTCTTCAGTACTCTTGCTCGGAGAATCCCGTGGATTGAAAAGCCTGGTGGGCTACAGTTCATAGGGTCACAAAGTCAGACATGACTAAGCAACTTAGCACAACACATATGCTATTTACTTTTCTCTTTCTGACTTACTTTACTCTGTATAATAGGCTCTAGGTTCATCGACCTTGGAGTGATTTTTAAAAATTAATTTTTATTGGAGTATAGTTGATTTACAATGTTGTGTTAGTTTCTATTGTAGAGCAAAGTGAATCAGTTATACATGTATCCACTCTTTTTCGGATTCGTTTCCCATTTAGTCATTACGGACTGAGTAGAATTCCCTGTGCTATACAGTAGGTACTTACTAGATATGTGTTTTATGTGTAGTCGTGTATATACATCAATTACAATTTCCCAATTTATCCCTTCCCCTCTCCTCTTCTCCCTTGGTAACCATCGGTTAGTTTTCTACACCTATAACTCTGTTTAATAAGTAAGTTCATTTGTATCATTTTTTTTTAGATTCTACATATAAGTGGTATCACAGGTATTTGTCTTTCTCTTTCTGACTTACTTCACTCAGTATGACAATCTCTGGGTCCACCCATGTCTCTATTTAACATTATTTCGGTTCTTTTTATGGCTGAGTAATATTCCATTATATATATATACCACATCTTTATCCATCCATCGATGGATAAAAAGCATTATTATTATTATTTATTATCCTTTTTTTTTTTTTTTAGAGTCCATTGGCAGTATAGTCGAAGCTCTAAATAAAATAAATTCAGGTGGAGAAGTTTCAGCAAATCCTACCAGCCGTGCAACATCAGCAACCACATCTGAATTTGTAAGTGGAGGAGAAAACCTAAAACTCTGCCTTCTCTAAAGATTTCTTCTTTTCTTTCCTTTTTTTCTTTCTCTATTCTTTCATGCAAAAAGTGGTTTTCCAAGCTATTAATTTATTGTTAAATAGGAAAGATAAGTGACCATAAAACTTTATAAAACATGTACTAAATATGTATAAAATTTGAATGGAATTAAGGTTAAAATATTAAATGTAACTTTTACTTACTCTTCTTTAGTGTGTTTTTTGTATTTTGGAGCATTTTGATAATCATACTTTCATCACTTTCTAACTTTTTAGAAAAGGATATTTAGTTTAGTGCTTCTTTTGAGTCGTGTCTTTTAAGAGAAAGCATTGACAGATTGTATTTTGGAAACATGTCAACATGGCTGCAAGTAAACAGTCTCCACTGTGTCAGGAAGTCTAATAGAAGTCTGGTTATAGCTCTTGTGAAGTTTACTGATTAACTATCTCTGGTGCGTCTCCTTTTTTTTTTTTTTAATAGTAGTGCATAAATAAGAAATAAATCATTTGACACATTCAGTTGTGGTGTTTTGTGACTCAGGGCAGATATAGGGATAAAATAAACAATCTAATTTTAACTCTGAGAATATGATCAGTTTATAAATGTGATTTTACTCTGTTGGGCCACTTTTTGGTTAAAGGCCAGATAGTAAATATTTTAGGCTAGATGGACCATATACTGTTTCTGACACATAATCTTATTTTTCTTTTGTTAGACCACTCTTAAAAGTTGTAAAAAATCATTCTTAAGTCTTGCCTGTTGTTTGTTGACTCCTGCTTAGAATGAAAGTGATCAAAAATTGGACATCATTCTTTTATAATCTAATATGCTTCATTAATTAGCTAGGCAGGTCATCACTAAGTAGAAAAATACAATATCTAGTTAGATAAAGAACAGTCCTGGGTAACAACTTAAGGTAAAAATCTAATTTTAACTCAAACCATTATGAGGGAGTCTAGTTTATAATAAGCACTAAGCAGTGTTTTGCTCATCTGTTTATACTGACTTTTATATAATAGAGTTTATAGAGCTGTTCACTATTCCTATTTATAATAAATTTATTTTTTTATAATTTTGAGTAGCTAACAATCACTGAATTAATAGGGTTTTCCATCGTCAGAGACAGGAAGGTTGAAAATGAGATATCCTATCTGTTAGCAAGAAGCAGGCAATAAGAAAGTACTTATTTGTAAATGAAGTCTTTTCCCACATGTTTTTAATTGTTTTTATTAAAAAATCAAATGTAATTAAACATATTCCATCAAATTCACTAAAATACCACTCTATTTACAAAACTAAATATGTAACAGTTAATAGTTTTGAAAAGTTAAAAATTTAATAAGAATATCAGTGAAAAAATAATTTTCTACAATTGGTCCACAGGCTAGAGCTATTGGTCATAAATTTCCTCCATTTTATTCTTCCTATGCGGAGCTGGACACTATTATGTATGCCCTTGGAGTGGGAGCATCAATCAAGGAGCCAAAAGATATGAAATTTATTTATGAAGGGAGTTCTGATTTCTCCTGTTTGCCAACCTTTGGAGTTATTCTTGCTCAGAAATCTATAATGAATGGAGGATTAGCAGAGATTCCTGGGCTTTCAATCAATTTAGCAAAGGTATGCATAATAAGAAATCTTTATTTTGTTTTTCTGTTTCTTTAAATATGATTGATAAATGTCACATTAGTGTGCGTGTGTGTGGTGCATTAATGCAATAGTATGTAGTGGTTGATTCAAGAATAAAGATTTAACATGTCTTTTGATTTTTCTTTTTAAGAACAGAAGGGTAGGCAGTTGAAAAGGCAAGCAAAAAGAAGAAAACAACAATTATGTACAGTCCTGCAACCTTGGCATAATGTTATTAATTCTCTCTCTGTCATTAGTTGCTATTTGACCAAGAGTAAATAGCTTCTCTAAGCTTCAATTTCCTTATGTGTAAGTTCTGTATGGTAATCATTACCTGATCATAGTGATGAAGGAGCAAGAGGAAAGAGTGTATGAAACAGAGAGAATAGGTGAAAAAGGCCCAAGGCAGGTGCATACTTAGCTTATTTTTGGAACAGCAAGGAGGTCAGTACAGCTGTAAATGAGCAAGGGAGTAGTGATAGGAGAAGAGGGCCTTGTAGTCACTTGAGAATTTCAGCTCATACTCTGATTAATATGAGAGGCCATTTGTAGTGCTTTGAACAGAGGAGTGATATGATCTGGCTATGTTCACTCACAGGCTCATTTTTGCTCCTCTGTAGAGAATAGATTATATGGGGGCCAAGCATGGAAGCAGAGAAACCAGTTAGAAGTCTATTATAGTAATTCTAGCATAAGGCTTGATGTGCATGGAAAGAAAGAGGAGTCAAGGATGAAGGTTTTTGGTCTGGTTAACTGGGATGATATATATGCATATATATCTAGCTATGCTGCTGCTGCTGCTAAGTCGCTTCCGTCGTGTTTGACTCTTAGCGACCCCATGGACTGCAGCCCACCAGGCTCCTCTGTTCATGGGATTTTCCAGGCAAGAGTACTGGAGTGGGTTGCCATTGCCTTCTCCTATCTATGTATGATTTATAATTAATTATATTCAATATATTTAATATGTATGGTAGTTACATATGACATACTACTATGTACAATAAAATAGATGTGTACAGTTACTTTAAGGTGGGGATGATCAGGAGTTGGTTTTAGTGGAGATACAAAGTGGGCAGTTGAATATATGAGTTTAGAGGTTGAGGGATGGCCCTCCTGGGATTCTTAGCGTTTAAATAAGATTTAAAGACATGAAACTAGGTGAAATCACTAGTGTATGAATATAGGTAGCAAAAATCCTGAGTTTGGAGATCCTGTGGTGAATTGAGGTTGACAAGATGAGGAGGAGTTAACAAGAGAGACTGGGAAGGAATGAGATGGAAGGAATGAATGAAAAGGAAGGAATGGGAGGAATGAGACTGGGAAGGAAAGAGAGACTGGGAAGATAGAGACTGAGTGAGGTATACCACAGGAGAATGTGGTATTTGAGAAGCAGAGTGAATAAGGTATTTCAAGAAGAAAGGAGCAAACAATTGTGAGGTTTTTGAGGTAGGATATATTTTATTTCTTGAAGTAAGGTTCAGGTCATAAACCCAGTTGATAACTGTTGAATAGTAGTTAAACTGATTTCTGTGATTTTGATTGATTGGAGAACCCTTTTACTAGAGAATCATTAGTATATTGCTTCTCTGAGTCCATGAGAATCTACACTTATTTTATTATTTGATGGAGTTGGGAGGGAGGCGAGAAATAGATGCCAAGCAGTTTGGTGTTTCAGTCACTCTCCCATGGCATTTTTTGCATACAGTTCTCCTGTTTGGATAAAGTCCTTGTAAACAATTAAAGCCGATATTTCACAATTCTTCCTTGGAATTGAAAGGAATTGGACATCATGAATGGTATTCAAAATCTGTGACTGGAAATGATAGCCATCTTGGGATTTGAATCCCAGTCTTCCCAACCTTGTTTCCAGATGTGATTTTGAGGCTATCCTTCATTTGTCCTCTCATCACTATCCTCCTCCCCATTCTGTTTCCTTTCTGGGTTCTGAGGAAGACTGGGAATTAAACTGTCCCATAGCAGTGGAGTGTGGTCATTTGGATATGTGGTCAGGTTTTTTTTTTTTTTTGTTCACTTGTTTTCCTGTATTATATTTTTATATTCTTGTTTTGATAAATTGAGGTTAATGTGGCTGTGAAATTACACAGGGTCTTTAGTATTTACTCTTTGTAGGTAATTTGTAAGACATAACACTAAGGGAATGTTGACATTGATAGTGCTTTTACTGTAACCATGGCTTTAATATTTATCTTTGTGTTTTGGCTGAGTCATTTGTATTTGCCAGGTATCACCTGAAATTACTAGTACTGAGCAGTTTGTTTATTTTTATTCAGTAGATATGTAGTGGATACCCAGTATGTTCCAAGCACGATGATGAGCCCTGGGAATATATTGAGTTTAGTGTCTCCATGGCAAATAATCCACGATTATCACTCAGCAAGGATTAAGAATGTCAAGAAAGAAGACAGTATGTCTTCTCTGTTCCAGAGAGCTGATAGTCTTTAAATTGGGGGACTGATGATTTCTGAATAATATAGTTAAGGAATAAGAGCCAAACTGAGATAGATAGTTTGGGGGAAGTAGTCATGTGAACAAGTGGGCAGTGAAATGCCATTTAGGATTAGCAGTATTCACAGAAGAGCCTATGGAGAAAGGAAGTCTACTGACAAAATTTTGCTTACCTTAATGTAGATTCTTCATGGGGAGCAGTACTTGGAGTTATATAAACCAATTCCCAGAGCAGGTGAGTTCTTCATCATACCATAATTTTATGTTCTGACTAACCTTCCAAACTGTGTCAATGTGTTAAACTGGCAGAGAAGTGACTAAATAAATTCTATTGTAAGTTATTTGTGTGCATGTCAACCATTAGTGTATATTGATGTTTTTTGTTTCGTCACCAAAATCATGTCTAATTCTTTGCAACCACAAGGACTTTAGCCCGCCAGGCTCCTGTGTCCATGGAATTTCCCAGGCAAGAATACTGGAGTGTGTTGCCATTTCCTTCTCCAGGGGCCCTTCCTGACCCAGGGATTGAACCTGCATCTCCTGCATTAGCAGGTGGATTCTCTCCTGCTGAGGCACCAGGAATCCCCACATTGATATTAACTAGTACTTATTTTGGTTACTTAAATATCATCCTATTCAAATAGTTTTATTTAATAAATTACTTCAAAAAACTACTTAAAATCTGATCAACAACTGAAAGGAGCATTTTCTTTTTATATCTTAAACTTAGTGATTGTGTATAATCAGTCATGGATGTGTATAATCGGTCCCATGGATTCTTCATTCTTTTCTCAGGTATTTGTGTTGGTACTGATTTTCGTAAAGCAAAGAATGTTAAAAGATACAGGATGTTTTGTAATTAACTTTTTCATATTTTCTTTTAGAGTAAGTAAAATCAAGTCTGTCTTAATAATCAGTTTATTTTTCTCAGTTATATCTTACTTGTTCAGTAGAGCTTCTCATTTTTTCACTTTAATTTGATGTATTTGTTTTGTGTTGCTGCTCTGATGTCAGAATATTTATATGCTGACCGCATAAGGTGGTGAAACACAAAAAAAGTCTATCATTTCATATTATATAACGTAGAGGTTAGCAAGTAACTAGAATTGTACTTTAATTTTTTTCTAAATCTTTTTACTTTATTTTGGAGAAGGAAATGGCAACCTGCTCCAGTATTCTTGCCTGTAGAATCCCATGGACAGAGGAGCCTGGTGGACTATAGTCCACGGGGTTGCACAGAGTCGAACGTGACTTAGCTACTAAACAACTTTATTTTATTAAAAATTATAAGATTCTAATGGCTTAAGGCTGAATAGTTCTATTTCATTGTTAGTGTTACTTGTTTCTGGTTGTTCTTGTAGTTTTCCCTGTTTTTTTTTTCTTTTAATTTTCTTCCTTTGTGATTTTGTACTTTTCTTTTGCTTGTGTTCCTTTCTCTTTTGTTTTTGGGTATCTGTTTTAGGTTTTTGATTTGCAGTTACCATGGAATTCATATATGTTGATCTATAACTATATTTGTTTTAAACTAGTCCTTTTTCAGACACATTCTAAAAGAGCTACATTTTTTACTCCCTTCCACCACACTTTGTGTTTTTGATGTAATAGTTTACATCTTCATGTTTATCTCTACTTATTGTTGTAGTCATACTTGATTTTACAGGTTTTTGTTTCTTAATCTTTGTACTAGCTTATTTAAGTATTTGAGCTTCTGTCTTTCCTTTATATTTCCTATATATTTTCTAAATATTTCCTATATATTTGCTAAATATTTCCTAAATATTCCTATATTTCCTTTGTGTTTCCTATATATTTGCCTTTACTAGTGGAATTTTTCCTTTTCTATACTTAATTCTTGTTATATCCTTTCCTTTTCTATTTAGAGAAGACCCTTCAACATTTATTTTAGGGTTGGTTTAGTATTGATGAACTCTTAATTTTTGCTTATCCAGAAAGTTTTTTATATCTCCTTCAATTCTGAAGGATAATCTTGCTGAGAAGAGTAGCCTAGGTTGTAGGTTTCCCTTTTGGCACTGTAAATATATCATGCCACTCCTTTCTGGCCTGTGAAGTTTCTGCAGAAAAATCAGCTAATGGCCTTATGAGGATTCTTTTGTATATGACCCTCTCTTTTTCTTTTTGCTACCTTTGGAATTCTCTCTTTAGCTTTTTCCATTTTAATTATGGTATGTCTTGGTGTGGGTCTGTTTGGATTTATCTTCTTTAGGATCTTCTGTGCTTTCTGTACCTGGACGTCTGTTTCCTTCTTCAGGCTTGGGAAGTTTTCAGCCAAATTTCATCAAATAAATTTTTACTCTGTTCTTCTTCTGGGACCCCTCTAATGGAATGTTGGTGTGCATGATATTACCCAAAGATCCCTTAAAATGTTCTCTGCTTTTTACTTTTCACTGTTCTGATTGAGTGAGTTCCAATATTCTATCTTCTAGATCACGTACGTGTTTTTCTGTATCACCTCAGTTTAGTTCCCTTCAGTCGCTCAGTTGTGTCCAACTCTTTGCGACCCGAGGGACTGCAGCACGCCAGGCCTCCCTGTCCATCACCAACTCCCAGAGCTTGCCCAGACTCATGTCCATCAAGCCTGTGATGTCATCCAACCATCTCATCCTCTGTCGTCCCCTTCTCCTCCTGCCTTCAATCTTTCCCAGCATCAGGGTCTCTTCCAATGAATCAGTTCTTTGCATGAGGTGGCCAAAGTATTGGAGTTTCAGCATCAGTCCTTCCAGTGAATATTCAGGACTGATTTCCTTTAGGATGGACTGATTGGATCTCCTTGCAGTCCAAGGGACTTTCAAGAGTCTTCTCCAACACCACAGTTCAAAAGCATCAATTCTTTGGTGCTCAGCTTTCTTTCTAGTCCAACTCTCACATCTATACATGACCACTGGAAGAATCATAGCTTTGACTAGATGGACCTTTTGTTGGCAAAGTGATGTCTCTGCTTTTTAGTATGGTGTCTAGGTTTGTCATAGCTTTTCTTCCAAGGAGTAAGTATCTTTTAATTTCATGGCTGTACTTACCATTTGCAGTGATTTTGGAGACCAAAAAAAATAAAATCTGTCTTGTTTCCATTGTTTCCCCATTTATTTGCCATGAAGTGATGGGACCAGATACCATGATCTTAGTTTTCTACATGTTAAGTTTTAAGCCAACTTTTTCACTCTCCTCTTTCACTTTTATCAAGAGGCTCTTTAGTTCTTCGCTTTCTGCCATAAGGGTGGTGTGCTGTTAATTCCTTTTAGTGCATTTTTCTTTTCAGTTAGTCTATTCTTCAGCTCTGATTGGTTCTTTTTAAAAATTTCTAGTTCTTGTTAAAACTCTCATTATATTTGTCTGTTCTTGTTCCTAATTCAGTTAACATTCTTATTATTCCTGCTTTGAATTTTTTATCTGGTAAATTATTTATTTCTGTTTCATTTGTTGTTTTTTTCAGGAATTTTCTCTTGCTCTTTCAATTGAAACAGACTCCTCTCTATTTTCATTTTGCTTATCTATTTCTTTTTCTGTTGAAATTAGGTGAAACAATTACTTATGATTTTTCTTTTGTGGGTATGCCCCTATACAGTCTGCAGGTGCCCAGTGGCTTTGATGGGAGAGCTGGATTTGATGTGAGCACAACTTAGGTCTTTCTTCAGGGTGTGCTGACAGATATCACCTTTGTAGGGGGTGGGGCTGGAGATGGAAGAGTAGAGTCGGATGTTAGGTGGTGCTTCGCCTTAACTTAGTTGCTGTCCCCCCCTACCCCACCATAGGGGTAGGGGCAGATCTCTAATTGCTGGAGCAGAAGCCCTGAGGGTTGGGTCTGAGCTGGTTCAGTTCCCTTTAAGTGTGTGCTCTTCCCACTTCAAGCACTGACATCCTTGCCCCAGAGAGGTTCAGTAGAGGAGCAGGAGCAGCTGGTATGGGTATTTCAGTGAGGGTTGGGGCAAGGGCTTTGTTGGCCTGGCCACCATCAGAGATCTGGGCCCCCTGTGCAGTCACCAGTAATGGCTGCCCCCTCCCTGTTCAGATGCCACTTAGGGTTTGGATGTCCATAGCATCTTATAGCTGAGCCTTTTCCTTGATCATGGCAGCCTAGACTGTGGAGCTATAATGTTATGTGAGTGGTGCTGGAGTGTTCCCTCGGCTCAGGCTGGGGACCAGAGCAGTTGAAGAAAACCAGTCAGCCACCCAGGTGGTTTCAGTATGCCCTCTCTGCCCTGCCTTGAGAATAAGTAAGTGTTCACTCACTCCTGGAGTCCAGGCTTCCCATAACCCTCTTGTCTCAGTGGCCTTCCAGTCAGCCATGGGGGCTTGTCTTCCCTTTGTTGGACACCCAATATGTGGCTTAAATTGCTCAGTCCCCCAGGAAGGTCTCTCCCTATACCATCTCCCTTTTCCTTTGAGTCCTCTCCCACAGGTCCTTACCTGATTGCTTTTCCTCACTTCCTGCCTGATTACCTGTGGGTCTTTCTTATAGTCTTGGTTGAATAGGAGTTTTTCTGTTAGTCTCCACTTAATTTTCAGTGGAGGTGTATTTTTGATGAGTTTGTGTGGCAGGTGAATTCTGTGTCCTCCTACTCTACCATCTCAATTCGAGTCTTCAGTTTGGTATTACACCCTGTTTTTACACAGTTCCTTTTATCTGAGGCAGTGTGCAGTGTGTGGTTATGTGAGGAAGTTTGGCTTTTATTTTAAAGACAATAGATAACCACTGAAGGACTGTAAGGAGAGATATGATCAAATGTGAATTTTAGAAAGCATCAACTCTGGCTCCTGTTTGTAATGCTTGGATTGATAAGGGAATGAGATAGAGGGAAGGAGATTTTGTAAGAGACTTTTGTAATAATCTAGGTTGGAGAATGTGGTTGATTGAAAAGGATTGTAGGGATCAGTAGGGATATAAGTGGAGAAACTGTAGGGATGTGAAAGGAGTAGGCTTGGTATTTGTTTAAACATGGAGTTGATTATCTTGGGATATCATCTGTAGTTTGACAGCTATTTATCAGTTGCTTCCTAACATCTAGGCTTTCTGTTAGGGTTACGAATAAATGGAAAATGAAACAAATCTGGACTGTGCCCTTTTGGAGCATATAACCTAGTTGTTGTGGAAGGCAGGCTATAATAAAAAAAAAGTACACAAATAAATGTATAATTACAACTATATGTAATAAACAGTACAGATGAAACATGCTCGATACCATTAGAACTTAACATAGAAGGATGTGGCATAATCAGGTTAACTCTGGGAAAAAACAGCATCAGGCATAATATGGAGCATGTGTTAAAGTTGGTCAGAGTGAATGTGCAGGTAACTAGTTAGAAGGCTGTTGTGGTAGTTGAAATAAAATGATGGCAGCTTAGGTAGAGGTGGTGGTGGAAAGATAGACGTGGAAGAATCAGAAGCAACTTAGGAGATGAAAGCAACAGCAACCTACTTAACCTCAGCATTATTTTATTTTTTTAATCATCTTTCACACCCAGGCAGGTACCAAGATCTTTGATTTTCTCCCTTCAGTACGTTTAGGATCCTATTTCTGTCTACCTCATTTCGATCACCATTATCTCTCACTTTCCATGTGTTCTCTCTGCCTCCATTCTTGCTCCCCTCCGATCTGTTCATCTCACTGTAGCCAGAATACTATTTCTGAAATGCAAGTGTATTTGTCACTTCCCTATTAAAAAGCCCAAATGGCTATTCGTAGACTTCAGGATGAAGTAAAAAACTTTTTATATCTTCTGACTTCTCTCCATGTCTGCCTACTCAAGTCTTGTCACATTTAGACACTAATTTATGAGGCAGGCGTCATGCTGAAGTTTCTGCCATGGCAGTTGGGTGGATAGTACCATTCATTCATGTAGGGAACAAAAGAGAAACAGGTTGGAAAAAAAGATTATGGGTTCACTCTCAAACAGGGATAATCCATCAAGAAGTTACCAATTAAATAATGAAAAGAAGAGTCCATGAAAGAACAAAGTGGTTAGAAGGAAACATTGTCTCATTGAAGCCAATAAAGGTTCAATAGGGAAAGGAGTAAATGGTGTTGATTGTTTGCTTAACAAATGTTCATTAAATGATTGAAAATTGTTACTTTTTTCCACCTAATTTATCAGAATTACTAATATTTCAAATTTGCTAACTCAGGCATTATGATTGCTTTTAATGTTTATGACTTAGCATCATATTGAAAATTGTTCTAAACCATGCATTTATTTAGTTTGCTGATATTCCAGTTGAAGTTATGTTAAATTCTCTCATGTTTTCATATAATATATTACTTATGGCTTTTAAAACAGTATCATTTATTTATTATACATTTATTATTTTTACTTTCCATTTTAGGAAAATTAAGATGTGAAACAATTGTTGCTGATATCCTGGATAAAGGATCCGGTTTAGTAATTCTTGTGGATGGTAACTAATTTCCAGTTCTTATAATAATATTGTTAAATTGATAGCCTTTGTGTGCAGTATACTTTACCATAGAAGTTGATAAATAAGTTTCTATTTATCTTCCAATTTGTGAGAAAGCAAAATTAGCATTCTAAAAATTTACAAACTCTTTTAGAAAATAAGGGGAGAGTGGGACATTTCAGGGGATTTGTGACAACATAACCAAAGTAGAGATGATAAGTGTGGCTGGTCTAGTGAACACAGTGGGGAATTATGCTTCCTGGAGTGTGTTTTAGCAGGAATGAATACAAAGACAACCCTCAATTGATAATTAGGCTGTGTTGTAAATATTCTTTCGTATGTTAGCTCTTTGGAACTGGGAACCTATTTGACTCCTGAATCATTCTTATAAGTGGTAGTTAGGTTTTTAACCTTGCACATTCAGACATATTGAACTCATAATGTGGTTCAAACACCATAGCCACATTTTATTTGCGGTGGAAAAAAAGGTTATAGTAGTTTAATAAATATTGAAATACTAATAATTAAACATAAACCAAAGACACCTTGCTTAAAATTTATCATTTAAAGTTTAAGAACAAAACCAAGAAAGATTATCAAAAATTTTGGAAATATCAGTGGAAAGTTTAATAGTAATCTGGTATTTGGAATATAGGTTTTATCATTTTGTTCTAATACATACCTAAGAGGTTATACTGAATATGTTGTTTTGAAACTTGCCTTGTTTTACTTAATAATATATTTAGAACATTTTTAATGCTTGTAAGTATTTTCCTATTACATGTTTTTGTTAAAATTTCA
Source organism: Bison bison bison (assembly GCF_000754665.1). Lineage (NCBI taxonomy): Eukaryota > Metazoa > Chordata > Mammalia > Artiodactyla > Bovidae > Bison > Bison bison. The sequence goes on from NW_011494810.1 coordinate 7,065,704, forward strand.
CCATAGACACATAGAACATGAATATTTTCTCTCTGCTTTTCCTCTTCTTCCTTCTCCCTCTTCTTTTTTAGATATTTGTATTATCTTGTCATTTCAAATGTTGGCTAACATTTGGCTACAGTTCTCCCAGTTTTCTTTTAATCTTCTCACCATTCTATCAAATGTAACATACCACTGTGAAGTTTTGTGGTAATCTTAGCTTTAGTTTTTACTCTTGTTTCTTGATCTACTCCATTTATTTACCTATAGCTTGACAATGGATAATAATGTATTAGAATTTGTAGATAAAATATAGATGAAATTAGATATCCAATTTTCTGTGTAATAAAGATGAATGTTTTATTTTAAATATAAATAACCATGGCTTTTCTTATTTTTGTCCTAATTATATTTTTCCTTATGTTATTCAAAAGCATATTCCTAATTTTACAGAGCTGGAGATTTAGATGCTGTTCAAACTCTCACAAGGATAGTAGTCAGTAGTAAAAGGAACAGCTATCTATCATTTATTACTTGCTTACTTATTCACTAACGTGCTCACTCATGTCATTTGTTCATTGATTCATTAATTAATGCATATTTATTAGGTGCTTTTTCTGTCCCAGGTACTATTCTAATTGCTGGGAGTATGATATGAGCAAAAGAGTCATGATCCTGCTTTCCAGAAGTTTATACCTTCATTCTTGCTATTTCCTCTTTTATATTTTAGGCTCTATTGAGGGCTTCTGCAGAATGTTTGAAAATTTTAGAGAGTGGTTATCTGCATTTTATTTTTAATCTTACTGAATTTTAGTGGATTTACAATGTTGTGTTAATTTCTCTTGTACAGCAAAGTGATTCAGTTATACATAGATACATTCTTTTTCATATTCTTTTTCATTATGGTTTATCACAGGATATTGAATATGGTTCCCTGTGCTATACAATATGACCTTGTTTATCCATCCTGTATATAGGATGCATCTGCTAATCCCAAACTCTTAAGCCATCGCTTCACCACCTCCTCTCTCCCTAGGGAGAGAACAAGTCTGTTCTCTGTATCTCTGAATCTGTTTCTGTTTTGTAGATACATACATTTGTTTTGTATTTCACATTCCACATATAAGTGATATCATATGACATTTGTCTGTCTCTCTCTGACTTAACTTTGCTTGGTATGATAATCTCTAGGTGCATCTGTGTTGCTCACATGGCATTATTTCATTCTTTGTTATGGCTATGTAGCATTCCATTTTGTGTGTACACACACATTTTGTGTGTACGTGTATGTATCTCACGTCTTCTTTATCCATTTATCTGTTGGTGGATATTTAGATTGTTTCCATGTCTTGGTTATTGTAAATAGTGCTGCTATGAACATAGGGGTGCATGTATATTTTTGAATTACAGTTTTTTCTGGATATATGCCCAGGAGTGGGATTGCTGGATTATATGGCAATTCCATTTTTAGTTTTTTGAGGAACCTCTATACTGTTTTCCATAGTGGCTGTATCAATTTACATTCCCACCAACAGTGTAGGAGGGTTCCCCTTTCTCCGCTCCCAGTCTAGCATTTGTTATCTGTAGACTTTTTAGTGATGGCCATTTTGACCACTGTGAGGTACTACCTCATAGTTTTGATTTTCATTTCTCTAATACTTAGTAATAGTAAAAAATCTTTTCAGGTGTGTTAGTCTGCTTTTTATAGTGGAATTGTCTGAAAAGTTCAAGAAGGAGAGAACTGAAATATGAAGGGCAGTTGGGAAGTTTTAGAAGAAGGTAGAGGAACTGCTATTCCATAGATAAGAAAGGATTTGTCAAGATCTTCCTTTCTCTGCCTTCCAGAGACTGGTAGTGTGTATGATTAAAATGAGTGCTCTGTAACCCAAACTTGGGTGTCTTTAAATTGCAAAACCTTTTAGTAATTGAATTTTGTTTCTGAAACATTTACAGGTATTGCTGATCATGTATTGGTTAACTGGTTATATCTTTTGACAATAATTTCTTTTCTTTCTTCTTTCATTTACTTTTCAGTCTACACTTACTCTGGGGAGGAACTTATATGTTATAATCAGTTCTCCATCTTTGTTGTTGGTTCTGGAGGCTCTGGTGGAAAACGGACATCAGACAAAGCCAAGGTAGGCTACGACTTCATAAATGACATATGTGTGTCATTAAGGATGCTTATCTGTATTTTGAACTTACTATATGTATAATTTTATAGAGTAGGGCTTTAGTAATCTAAACTTCCTTGAATCAGAATATGTTCTTGGATTTGAAGTGCTGTTTATATTTGTATATTTTAATATACAAATATGTGTTACAGGCTGAGGTAAGTGTAATGTACAAGAGATAATTACTGGAATACCTTTACTTATACAAACTTTGTCTGCACCCAGAACTCTTTAGAAAAACCTAACATGTACAAGAGATCCTGGTGTAAATGAAAATCTTCACTCATTAAATGTCTAGAATATTTCTTATGTATAAAACAATTCAAATTACTGTTGAGTTCTCAAAATCTGCCCCAAACAATATTTTTCCTAAAAATATTTTGTAATTTGGATTTTACTCCAGTTTAACCTGGCCTTCACCTCTGCCCTCAGCTCTCAGAATAGGGCCACGCTATCTTCCTAGGCAGAGCAGGCCACTCATTTTTCTTATTCCCCACTCCTACCTTCCCTATCTTGTGAAGCAGAAGCTCTATTACAGGTAAAAGTGGCTGCAAGTTATGGGGTTCTCTTCCTCCACCCAGCCCCCACTTGTACTGTGGAGAGTTTTGTTCTACGATGGCATGCTAAGAATACTAGGGCTCTGATAACTCTTGCCCCATCCTGCTCATAGGAAGAGGGTTCCCTGCTGCTAGAGGCAAGCTGAGAAGACCAGAAGCTCCTACTCCTGCTCAGTCCCCTTCTTATAAAGTGAGGATGTCACTTGGAGAGAAGTGGGCCACTGTCCTTGCCCTCATCTCTGTTGCAGTGGCGCAGAGGTTTTGCCTGGAGGCCGAGGCAGGCTCTAATAATAGCTCCGAAGCTCTTCCCAAGGAAACTGACTCATTTTGGAACCAAATAATTGGAACCAAAAGTAAGGATGGTTTCAAAAACAAAGTTACTTTAGTGATAATCAAGAGGAGTCTGGTAGCTCCATGGAAGCAGTAAGTAAACTAGTCCAACTAGAAGTTTGCTAGAGAACTGTGCAAGGAGACAGCTAAGAAGAGTTGTCATGGGATCATTTTTTGTTGTTGTTCAGTTGTTAAGTCATGTCTGACTCTTGGCAATTCCACGGACTGCAGGATGCCAGGCTCCTCTGTCCTCCACTGTCTCCTGGAGCTCAAATTCATGTCCGCTGAGTTGGTCAAACCTCAAAGACTGACCTCAAAGAAGTATTTCCCCTGGAAAGAAGTATTCTTTTGCACTGGGAAGAGTCCCTGTTTGTTGCCTAGAGAATGGACCTGGTTATATAATTCCTTTCATTATAGAGAGTCATTTCAGGGAAATCATAATGTAGATGAAGCTCACAGTTACAGAATTTTAAAGGTCATTATGTGCTGAATATATTTAAAAAAGCTTCTTTTTATCCAGCTTACAGATTTCATTACAGTCAGCCCTCCATATCCATGGGTTCCACATCCGCAGGTTTTGCATCTGCAGATTAAACCAACCGTGGATCAAAAATAGCCAGAAAAAAAATTTCTAGAAAGTTCTCAGACTATTTACACAGTATTTACATTGTAGTATGTATTACAAGTAATCTTGAGATGATTTAAAGTGTATGGGAGAATGTGCATAGGTTATATGCAAATACTGCCCCCTTTTGTATAAGAGACTTGAGCATCTGCAAATTTTGGTGTCCTGGAAACCGAGAAACAACAGCACATTGCAACATGGTTGTTTGTCAAATACCAATTTCGGTAAAGAGGCTAGCAATTATTTTGTTAACTATTTAACGTGTCGTGTTTTTTTTTTTTTTTTCAGGCAGCTTTAGCCATACCCAATAGACCTCCTGATGCTGTACTTACAGATACCACCTCACTTAATCAGGTAACAAGGTGTTTTTGAAAAGTGGTAAAGCCATCTGGCTCCTGGCACTTTAACGTGTAACTCTTGATACCCTGTAAATCCTATGAATTCAAAAGTAGTCCTAAGAATTCAAAAGAATTCTACATAATAGAAATAACAGCATATTTCTGTAGTTGAAATTTGTTCTGTGTGAATTTTTACTTAACGGTTGTTTTTCTCCACTAGATATCAGAAGAAAATATTTGTGGTTTTTACAAGTCAGTTGAGAAGGCATCATGTTTTGTTGGCGTGGATTGCTTGCCTTAAAGATTGCCTAGCTTTTCATTAAAACTTTAGAGAACAGGATAAAATAAAGGGCAGATTTTAGTTATCCTCTCTTCTGTTGGAAAAGAAAGCTGAGCTGCACTGCGTAGAGACAGATTAGTTTCTGCCAACTTTAGTGGACAGGTACAATAAGGCATCTTAGAAGGAGCAGGTGATTTAATCTGTTCTGTTTGGCATGAATAGTATGTTTTCTGATGAAGGAGATAAAATTCCCTGTCAGTTAACAGATTCTGTAAGCATGCAAAGATTTATTTAATAAACAAAAGGTGACCTTGAAGATGAAAAAGCAACTTTATTTTTGAGAGTTATGAAGGTTCTTCTTTAAGATGGCTAGGATACTAATCATGCAGATATAGAACAGAATACATAAAGCTCTGAAGTAATGCAGTGAATAAACAGGTAATGACAGCAGATTATTTATAAAATTCACTTATTTTTTGATACTAATTTTGACATATTGATATGAGAACTTCTGCAGGATTTATGTTTACTAACAAATAGAAATATAACTTCATGAGCTAGAAAGAATTAAGTAATTGTATTGTATTAAGTAATAATTAGTAATTGTGTTTTTTTCAACACTATATAATTGGGTGATAGAATAATACTTTTTATCACAGATTAGTTTTTGCCTTTAAATGTTCTTCCCATCCCTATTTCTTATCAATTTCTTAAGAAAACACTCGTATTTATGTTTAATTAAAGCTTCACAGTGAAATGAATTTTATTGTGGCACTGAAGAACAGAAAAGACCTTGTGGTTTCATGGTTCACAAAGCCCAGCAATGCTCCATTATTCTTGGGTTTCTGAAATAATAAAATATATCTGCTGTAGATAAGAAAAGCTGAATAGTTTCCATGGTTTGAGTTTCTTTATACAGTAAGCAGAAAGATTTTCTTTTTCTGGTTTTTCAGATGAATAGAACTTTTCATTAGCTTTTAGCCAACTTGAATACTTTGCTGTGTGACAAAGAACAGTTTATAAGTTAACACATATTTTTTGTATGAATAATGGGCACCCATCATTTCACAGAGGTTCCTGGCCATTTGTATCACATGGTCATTTGAGAATGTGATTAAAAACAATATATAATTTGTTTAAAAACATTTTGCATAAAATTTTACATAAAGTTCAGGGGATTTATGAGCTATTTTAAATTAGATCTGTACTGTAGGAGACACAAATCAAGAAGTGTGATCTGTTGACAAGGAACTGAAAGTACACTTAGAATTAATGTGTATATGTCTTAATAACTAGGGCATCTATTCCAAGCAATGAATGATTCAAGACAAGGCTTTGAATTGTAGAGTAAGTGCTATAGACATTCAGAGAGGTGTTACTTATTGGAGAATGATATACAAAAGAGTTTAATAGGAAAAATGAGACTTCTGAACTAAACTGGTATATAGATATTCTCTCTTATCAGAGATGTAAAACTTGCAGTATGGCCTGAATGGGGATAAGAACTTAATAATGATAGCAGATAAGAGCTTGATGTATGTACAAGGAGTAAGAATTAGAGAATTTACACTGGAGAGTGGCCAGAGGTGATTATGGATGAACAGACCTTTAAGGAGAAGTGGGAATGGAATGGATTATGCCACTATAGCATAAACTGTTTGCCAGGTATTTAAATTAAATGAGTCATTTTTCAGTCAGTAAGAGAACTGGCAATCATGGTTTTAGCTCTACCAGTGTCACTTCTGGAATATTTTGTTTTTCATTTCTTTAGGAGAATTTCTCGATCTTCAAATTCGTATGATATTACAAGTATGGTTCATGGTTAGTCATAATTAATAAAGAGAAAATTCATCCCCAATAACCTAGAAAGACCAAAGAGTAGGAAGGTAACAGATGTCAGACTTTGTATTTGGGAAGAAAGAAAACAAATATCTTTAGTTTCCCCAGTTACGTATCTTATGCTACTTATTCTAACAATTAGAATTTTAGCTATCATCTTTGTCAAATAAAGTTAATCTTTGGAATATTGGTTATGCTATCCATTAAAATGTAATTCTTTATTAAATTACCAAAGGAGAAGGTGTCAGACACTGAATAGATTATTGGTTTTGGCATCAGACAGACTAAGGTTCAAATCCAGCTCTGGATTTGGGGTTTGAAGTTCGTCATTTTTTCTATTTGTATGTAACATGATGATATATATTTGCCTAATGTTTTATTTTTTTAAATCGTTTCTAAAATTTATCATTTAACCCTCTACAACTTATACAGAATCTTGTAAATCACATCTATTTGATAATTGTTGATTTGATTTAATTATTTTAGAAGCCACATAAAGGAAAAAAACACTGATTCATTGAAAAGGTGAATAATTTAGAAAACTATTGTGTGGAGTGATGGGAAAGAGAAAGAGTTTTTTAAAATGATGTAAAGCATATTAAAAAGTAAATATTTTCCTGTGAATTGTAGGAAATGTTATTTTCTGTAGATAAAATTTATTAAAAAAGAATGATCAATAATTAAAAATAACAAAAAACACTAAGAAAATCAGGTATGCTGACATGGCTAGCCTTTATACAACATTTTAATAGTCTCGGAAAGCTTAACATAGCAATTGATAAGAAAGAGTTCTTGAGGCAGACTCAAAGTTAATACACAGATACATTAAAATACTTACTCTTAGCTTTTTTTGAATTGTCTTTCCTTCAGTACTGAAAAATACTTTTTTTTCATTTGACCAGTGCACAATTTAAATGCTGACAAGTATAGAGAATTTTTGATCCTGCTGTTATCTTTGTGTGTGTCTGCTCAGTCGCTTCAGTCATCTATGACTCTTTGCTACTCTGTGGACTGTAGCCTTCCAGGCTCCTCAGTCTATGGGATTCTCCAGGCAAGAATACTGAAATGGGTTGCCATGCCCTCCTCCAGGGGAATCCTCCTGACCCAGGGATGGAACCCTCATCTTCTGGGTTGCCAGCGGTTCTTTTCCACTGAGCCAGCTGGGAAGCCCTATTGTTATCTCTTTTTGCTAACCCTGCCTTATCCAAGTACAGAAGTCATGTGAAGATCTGGACTAAGCAGAAATGTAATCTTAATGGCAGGCTACTCGTCTCTTGTTTTTTTTTTTTTGCAGGATGAGCTGATGTCAGGATTTAGTGCACCCAGTCGATTGAAAGTTTATTAGACGTGTTTGATGTTTATGTGTCTAGTATTGGGTTATAGGCTTCAATTTAAAACACCCCACAATTTATGCCACAAGAAAGTTGGCATAAATTTTGCTTGCTTAGAAGAGGCTATAAACATTTACACCTTGTCTTCATTGTGTTTTAATGAGAGTAGATCGATGGATTCCTTTTTGTGAATTTCTCCTTAGGCAGTGGTAACTAGTGTTATTCCCAGATGTAGTTCTTGGTTCCCATTGCTATTTTTGCACAGTCTTCATCCCTTCCCAACTGATTTCAGTGGCAGGTGTTACAAAAAGCATTTGATTTATGCTTAACCTTTTTTTTTGTTAGAAATAGTTATTTTTTAATCAAAGCTAGAGTTAGGTATATTACGATGCATTTCTCGTGCAATAACCAGTCCTATTTTCTGTTTTTATTTTAATGTATTCTAAGAAAGCACTGATATGCTAGTTACTTTTATAATTCTCTCTCCACAGGCTGCTTTGTACCGCCTCAGTGGAGATTGGAATCCCTTACACATTGATCCTAACTTTGCTAGCTTAGCAGGTGAGTTGCTAATAATATATACCAATGAAAATACTGAGTTAGACAAGGCTGTGGTCCTAGTGTGATTAGATTGACTAGTTTTCTGTGAGTATGGTTTCAGTGTGTCTGCCCTCTAATGCCCTCTTGCAACACCTACTGTCTTACTTGGGTTTCTCTTAGCTTGGACCTGGGTTATCTCTTCACGGCTGCTCCAGCAAAGTGCAGCCGCTGCTCCTTACCTTGGACGAGGGGTATCTCCTCACCGCTGCCCCTTCTGACCTTGAACGTGGAATAGTTCCTCTAGGCCCTTCTGCGCCTGTTCAGCTACCGCTCCTTGGAGGTGGGGTTGCTCCTCCCGGCTGCGGCCCCTGGCCTCGGGTGTGGGGTAGGTCCTCCGGGCCGCGGCCCCTAACCTCGGACACGGGGTAGCTCCACTCGGCTGCCTCCCCTGACCTCCCCTGACCTCGGATGTGGGGTAACTCCTCTTGACTACCTCGCATCGGGCATGGGGTCCTCCCGGGTTTTGCCCCTGACCTCGGATGTGGGGTAAAAAGCCCCTTGATGCAGGTGAAAGAGGAGAGTGAAAGAGCTGGCTTAAAATTCAACATTCAGAAAATGAAGATCATGGCATCTGGTCCCATCACTTCATGGGAAATAGATGGGGAAACAGTGGAAACAGTGTCAGACTTTATTTTTGTGGGCTCCAAAATCACTGCAGATGGTGACTGCAGCCATGAAATTAAAAGACGCTTACTCCTTGGAAGAAAAGTTATGACCAACCTAGATAGCATATTCAAAAGCAGAGACATTACTTTGCCAACAAAGGTCCGTCTAGTCAAGGCTATGGTTTTTCCTGTGGTCACGTATGGATGTGAGAGTTGGACTGTGAAGAAGGCTGAGTGCCGAAGAATTGATGCTTTTGAACCGTGGTGTTGGAGAAGACTCTGGAGAGTCCCTTGGACTGCAAGGAGACCCAGCCAGTCCATTCTGAAGGAGATCAGCCCTGGGATTTCTTTGGAAGGAATGATGCTAAAGCTGAAACTCCAGTACTTTGGCCACCTCATGCGAAGAGTTGACTCATTGGAAAAGACTCTGATGCTGGGAGGGATTGGGGGCAGGAGGAGAAGGGGACGACAGAGGATGAGATGGCTGGATGGCATCACTGACTCGATGGACATGAGTCTGAGTGAACTCCGGGAGTTGGTGATGGACAGGGAGGCCTGGCGTGCTGCAATTCATGGGGTTGCAAAGAGTCAGACACGACTGAGCAACTGAACTGAACTGAACTGAATGAAAATATTAGCTCAGTTATCTAAATAATAAAGACATTGCTACTTCTGACTGGCAGTTTAACTGGTGACATTTAAAAAATAGCCCTTTGCTAATATGTTTATGCAAAGGATATGGAAAGGTAGGAAGTAGTATTCAGAAAATGGTGTCCTTGAAATTCAGATTATGGTGGAAGGTAGCTCCTGCTAGTGCAACGTCTGTGTTAGGACCATGGGGATGAATATCTGAGTTATCATGAAGGACAAAGTCATTGGACGACAGAGCATGAAGGGCAAGGTCATTGGAGGGGAGAGCAGAAAACTGAAAGGTTGAGGAAGGATCGTCTACATACATGGATATTGAAATCACCATGGATGATTTCATGGCTACACCCAAACCTAACAAAATAATTCTTTGTGTCCCCAGATCTCTGACACTCCTTTCTTGTTTTTGTTTTTTTTTTTTCTTTCTTTGTTTATTTCATAATTTTTCCCCCAGGAAGTATTATTTATAAAATATTTTTCATGTTTCTTAAAATACATGGTATGATTCAGGTTAATGCAGTTTAAAAATTATTTTTGAAGTTCTGAATGAACTGTTGTTGGTTTTTAAACATGAAATGTGTCTTTATCTAACTAAATCATGTCTCTTATTTTTAGGTTTCGATAAGCCTATATTACATGGATTATGTACATTTGGATTTTCTGCCAGGCATGTTTTACAGCAGTTTGCAGATAATGATGTATCGAGATTCAAGGCAATTAAGGTATGTGTAAATTATTAATTTAAATATTTGTTCCTTTTTAGTGTTAGAGAAGAGAAGGACTCTTCAGTTCAGTTCAGTCGCTCAGTCACGTCCGACTCTTTGCGAGCCCATGAAACCATAGCACGCCAGGCCTCCCTGTCCATCACCAACTCCCGGAGTCCACCCAAACCCATGTCACTGAGTCGGTGATGCCATCCAACCATCTTATCCTCTGTTGTCCCCTTCTCCTCCTGCCCTCAATCTTTCCCAGCATCAGGGTCTTTTCAAATCAGTCAGCTCTTCGCATCAGGTGGCCAAAGTATTGGAGTTTCAGCTTCAACATCAGTCCTTCCAATGAATACTCAGGACTGATCTCCTTTAGGATGGAGTGGTTGGATATCCTTACACTCCAAGGGACTTTCAAGAGTCTTCTTCAACACCGCAGTTCAAAAGCATCAATTCTTCAGCACTCAGCTTTCTTTCTAGTCCAACTCTCACATCCATACATGACCACTGGAAAAACCATAGCCTTGACTAGGTGGACATTTGTTGACAGAGTAATGTCTCTGCTTTTTAATATGCTTCAGTTCAGTTCAGTTCAGTACTCAGTCATGTCCGACTCTGCGACCCCATGAATCGCAGCACGCCAGGCTTCCCTGTCCATCACCAACTCCCGGAGTTCACTCAGACTCACGTCCATCGAGTCAGTGATGCCATCCAGCCATCTCATCCTCTGTCGTCCCCTTCTCCTCCTGCCCCCAATCCCTCCCAGCATCAGAGTCTTTTCCAATGAGTCAACTCTTCGCATGAGGTGGCCAAAGTACTGGAGTTTCAGCTTTAGCATCATTCCTTCCAAAGAAATCCCAGGGCTGATCTCCTTCAGAATGGACTGGTTGGATCTCCTTGCAGTCCAAAGGACTCTCAAGAGTCTTCTCCAACACCACGCTTCAAATGCATCAATTCTTCGGCGCTCAGCCTTCTTCACAGTCCAACTCTCACATCCATACATGACCACAGGAAAAACCATAGCCTTGAATAGACGGACCTTTGTTGGCAAAGTAATGTCTCTGCTTTTGAATATGCTATCTAGGTTGGTCATAACTTTTCTTCCAAGGAGTAAGCGTCTTTTAATTTCATGGGTGCAGTCACCTTCTGGAGTGATTTTGGAGCCCACAAAAATGAAGTCTGACATTGTCTCCACTGTTTCCCCATCTATTTCCCAAGAAGTGATGGGACCAGATGCCATGATCTTCATTTTCTGAATGTTGAGCTTTAAGCCGACTTTTTCACTCTCCACTTTCACTTTCATCAAGAGGCTTTTTAGTTCCTCTTCACTTTCTGCCATAAGGGTGGTGTCATCTGCATATCTGAGGTTATTGATATTTCTCCCGGCAATTTTGATTCCAGCTTGTGTTT
>NW_011494810.1:7077264-7088593 GCF_000754665.1 Bison bison bison
TCCTTTTCCTATTTGGAACCAGTCTGTTGTTCCATGTCCAGTTCTAACTGTTGCTTCCTGACCTACATACACATTTCTCAAGAGGCAGATCAGGTGGTCTGGTATTCCCATCTCTTTCAGAATTTTCCACAGTTTATTGTGATCCACACAGTCAAAGGCTTTGGCATAGTCGATAAAGCAGAAGTAGATGTTTTTCTGGAACTCTCTTGCTTTTTCGATGACCAGCGGATGTTGGCAATTTGATCTCTGGTTCCTTTGCCTTTTCTAAAATCAGCTTGAACATCAGGAAGTTCATAGTTCACATATTGCTGAAGCCTGGCTTGGAGAATTTTGAGCATTACTTTACTAGCGTGTGAGATAAGTGCAATTGTGCGGTAGTTTGAGCATTTTTTGGCATTGCCTTTCTTTGGGATTGGAATGAAAACTGACCTTTTCCAGTCCTGTGGCCACTGCTGAGTTTTCCAGATTTGCTGGCATATTGAGTGCAGCACTTTCATAGCATCATCTTTCAGGATTTGGAATAGCTCAACTGGAATTCCATCACCTCCACTAGCTTTGTTCGTAGTGATGCTTTCCAAGGCCCACTTGACTTCACCTTCCGGGATGTCTGGCTCTAGGTCAGTGATCACACCATCGTGATTATCTGGGTCATGAAGATCTTTTTTGTAAAGTTCTTCTGTGTATTCTTGCCATCTCTTCTTAATATCTTCTGCTTCTGTTAGTTCTGTACCATTTCTGTCCTTTATCGAGCCTATCTTTGCATGAAATGTTCCTTTGGTATCTCTGATTTTCCTGAAGAGATCTCTAGTCTTTCCCATTCTGTTATTTTCCTCTATTTCTTTTCATTGACCACTGAAGAAGGCTTTCTTATCTCTTCTTGCTATTCTTTGGAACTCTGCATTCAGATGTTTATATCTTTCCTTTTCTCCTTTGCTTTTCGCTTCTCTTCTTTTCACAGCTATTTGTAAGGCCTCCTCAGACAGCCATTTTGCTTTTTTGCATTTCTTTTCCATGGGGATGGTCTTGATCCCTGTCTCCTGTGCAATGTTACGAACCTCATTCCATAGTTCATCAGGCACTCTATCTATCATATCTGGGCCCTTAAATCTATTTCTCACTTCCACTGTATAATCATAAGGGATTTGATTTAGGTCATATCTGAATTGTCTAGTGGTTTTCCCTACTTTCTTCAATTTAAGTCTGAATTTGGCAATAAGGAGTTCATGGTCTGAGCCACAGTCAGCTCCTGGTCTTGTTTTTGCTGACTGTATAGAGCTTCTCCATCTTTGGCTGCAAAGAATATAGTCAATCTGATTTTGGTGTTGACCATCTGGTTATGTCCACATATAGAGTCTTCTCTTGTGTTGTTGGAAGAGGGTGTTTGTTACGACCAGTGCATTTTCTTGGCAAAACTCTATTAGTCTTTGCCCTGCTTCATTCCGTATTCCAAGGCCAAATTTGCCTGTTACTCCAGGTGTTTCTTGACTTCCTACTTTTGCATTCCAGTCCCCTATAATGAAAAGGACATCATTTTTGGGTGTTAGTTCTAAAAGGTCTTGTAGGTCTTCGTAGAACCGTTCAACTTCAGCTTCTTCAGCGTTACTGGTTGGGGCATAGACTTGGATTACTGTGATATTGTATGGTTTGCCTTGGAAACAAACAGAGATCATTCTGTGGTTTTTGAGATTGCATCCAAGTACTGCATGTTGACCATGATGGCTACTCCATTTCTTCTGAGGGATTCCTGCCCACAGTAGTAGATATAATGGTCATCTGAGTTAAATTCACCCATTCCAGTCCATTTCAGTTCACTGATTCCTAGAATGTCGACATTCACTCTTGCCATCTCTTGTTTGACCACTTCCAATTTGCCTTGATTCATGGACCTGACATTCCATGTTCCTATGCAATATTGCTCTTTACAGCATCGGACCTTGCTTCTATCACCAGTCACATCCACAGCTGGGTATTCTTTTTTCTTTGGCTCCATCCCTTCATTCTTTCTGTAGTTATTTCTCCAGTGATCTCCAGTAGCATATTGGGCACCTACTGACCTGGGGAGTTTCTCTTTCAGTATCCTATCATTTTGCCTTTTCATACTGTTCATGGGGTTCTTAAGACAAGAACACTAAAGTGGTTTGCCATTTGCTTCTCCAGTGGACCACATTCTGTCAGACCACTCCAGCATGACCCATCCATCTTGGGTTGCCCCATGGGCATGGCTTAGTTTCATTGAGTCAGACAAGGCTGTGGTCCTAGTGTGATTAGATTGACTAGTTTTCTGTGAGTATGGTTTCAGTGTGTTTGCCCTCTGATGCCCTCTTGCAACACCTACCATCTTACTTGGGTTTCTCTTACCTTGGGCGTGGGGTTCTCTTCACGGCTGCTCCAGCAAAGCGCAGCCATTGCTCCTTATCTTGGACGAGGGGTATCTCCTCACCACCGCCCTTCCTGACCTTCAACGTGGGATAGCTCCTCTAGGCCTTCCCGCGCCTGCGCAGCCATGGCTCCTTGGACGTGGGGTTACTCCTCCCGGCCGCGGCCCCTGGCCTCGGGCATGGTGGTGTCCGGCAGCTCCTCCCGCCCTCTGCCCCTGACCTCAGACGCAGGTGAATAAGATCAGGCGGCTGCAACCCGTGCGCTAAGCGTGGCCAAGAGGAGCCACCCCATGTCGGAGGTCAGGGGCAGAAGCCTAGAGGACCCCACGCCCGAAGGGCAGCAGCCAAGAGGAGTTACCCCACATCTGAGGTCAGGGGCAGCGACCGAGAGTACCAGACTGCGACAGCGCAGAAACGGCCGAGAGAAGCTACCCCGCTTCCCAGGTCAGGGGGCGCGGCCGAGAGGAGATCAAGTAGTTACGAGCATACATATGTCAATATATATGCCTTAACAAAAACTTGTGGTATACCTTTAAAAAATTATTATTATTTTGTTTAATATTTTATAATTTACCTTAATTAATTAAAAATGTTAACTGGCTGCATTTGAACGTTAATAAACATAAACTATAATTATATCAGTATATTAGCTTCAAATTTTCATCCATTATAAATTACAAAGAAAACTGTCTCTGCACAGTATCTTTGCATAAATCAAGACATACACTTAAAAAAAAATCATTAAGACAGTGTCAAATAACTCCAAAAAGCTTTATCAGTTTGTGCTCCATGCAGCAGTGGAAATTTATTTTCTGATGTTTTGTCTTTGATAACACTGATTATTCTCATTATTAAAACTATTTTATAGTGATGATTATAAAGTTTTTATTATTGTCCAATAATATGTACACAGAACAAATAAAATCATACAGAAAATTATGAAATAAAAAGTAGAATTATTCTTTCCTATATGCCAACCCCAGATCTTATTCTCCAGACTTAATTTGTACCACTTTTAATTGCTTCTTTTTAGTTGTACTAATGGTTGCCTGTATAACTTTGCTTAATATGGTTATTCTTCTATGTCTTGATTTGTCAAGAGTGAACTGTTTATTGATTCTATACTTAGACAATTAACTTACACTAACTATAATCTTTCTTTTCTAATTTTATCATATTACTGTTTTTGTGAATTTAAGTATAGTCAAACCTATTTCTTCCTTTTATGCTCTCCAACCTCCATCCGAAACTACCCCCCTCCCCAAATGGAAAAACTTTATATTAAAACATTTTTAACCCTTAAACACATTTTCTTTTAAAGGTTCGTTTTGCAAAACCAGTATACCCGGGACAGACTCTGCAGACTGAGATGTGGAAGGAAGGAAATAGAATCCATTTCCAAACCAAGGTATGAGTGAGGTGGTTAGAGGTACATTGTTTCGTTAACCTGCTTTTCCATATCCTGTAATTATGTTCTATCCTAGCATTCTTTTGGTTAATAACTATGGATATGAAGTAAAACTTAGGAATTAAAAAAAATCAGTGGTAATTTTCAATTGAAAATAAGATGACTCTGTACCTTGTTTTTTATTTTCTGTTTTATTCTCAACTAAATTGGTGCCTGTTAACATAACATTTCTGAAAATCCAACCAACCGTATCTTTTTGGCTCAACTTATCATTCAAGTTGTCAGAATATAATCTTCAGAAACTTGAAGGCATGATTCATAGACAGATATAAAATAAAAATGTGATGAAACTTTAATTCCTTAATGAGGGTGTTAGAAAGATGATAAATCTGGTTCAAAGGAGAAGTAGTAACAACAGGGTTTATGTAGTCCAGTGGGGAAGGCATTCTAAAATAACTTTACTGAGTTAAGAGATAAAACAAGTTAATTGTTCTATAGAAGAATAAAACCATATCCTTTATGGTTATATTTTCTACAAGACAGAAATCATATGCATCTTGATCACACAAAAACCCACAAATTAACATCTTATGTCACAGAATCTGAGCTTAATCAATAGTAAGTAACAAGACAAATTAAAGTATATCTCCCTATAGAGTTAAGTGCTTTTAGGGGTGAGGCTGTTAGCAGTGCTCCAGTAAAATACTAACAGAACATACAGTCCTCCTTTTGTAAGTTGTTTACAGATAATTTTTGTTAACATTGTTGACCAGGCTGATACCTTTTGGTCTGATCATTTGTACTACATAAATGTCTTGTGTTGAGCAATTTAAATAACACTACGAACAGTAATAGCAGCTTATAGTTACTGAGTACCTGTGAGTACCTATCCCATTATCTCTACTATGCATAACAACTCTACCTTTAATTTGGAAAAAATATAGGTTCAGATCTTTTAAATAATTTGCTCATGGTCACATAGAAAGTGGTAGAGCTGGGATATACACCTTGGTCTGCCTGGCTCAGCACTCAGTTCCTAGGTCCTCACAATTTTTTCTTTAAAACTGTACCATGATTTCTTTCATACATAAATACCTTTCCAGAACTGTTCTTTGTATGGCTGCCTTACTGCTTATTACTTCCTGCTGCTCTCAGTGTCATTTTCCTGATTCACTTATGCACACTGTTTATTTCACTTTTCAAATTTCCTTTGTCTTTTCAGCATCAGTTGAAGCTCTGCCTTGTCCTCAGAGGCATTCCCTTACCACTCCCCTTTCCCCCATTCATACAAACACACATCCTGGCTTTCCTCTGAAATCCTCTTGGAATAAATGTTTGTACCACATATTCCAGAACCCTCTTATTTTCTAACTATTTCATGTAAGTTTATTTTTTGAATAAAATTATGAACCCTAAAAGAATTAAGGACCATGAAAACAATTATGGGCTCTATTTTCTCATGATGAACAATATAGAAATAATTTATATAGATAAAAACTTAAAGAGTTGAGTAATAGTTTAATGTCTAAATATAACACATTCTTGTCATTTTAATAAATTCTAAGCACATCTTCTTATCTATTCAGTATATTTGCTATTTTTTCCCCCAGTGATTAGAGGTATTCTTTTTCTATTAGCTATTTGTGGGAATCCTTTCCCTTCCTTAGTTACAATAGAGTAATTTTCTAAAGTGCATTTTTTCCATAAATTGTTTCCTTTCATGCTTTCCACTATATATAATTTGAAATAAAATGAAGAAATTGTTTGAAAGATCTATTTTTCTGAAATATAATGGAAAATAGGGGAGAATGATCTTTCTGATTGTTAAAAATCAGTTTTAATAAGTGCTACCTTAAGTTTTAGACATTATCCTATACATTCGTAGCAGTACCATAATTTTATAAAAGAATACTATTGGAATAATTTTAGGTGCCATATTAGGAATTAGAATTTGAGTTCTTTTAATGAATATTCTGAAAAAAGGCTATTCAAGTGTTTACTTTGTACTGTGTATAGTTTCTAAATAGAAGGTCTGTTTCTACCCAGTTTTGTTGTATATTAACCAAACAAATACACTTTGAGTACCCTGCCTCATGTGGATTATGTGCCATGCCTTTTACTATTTATAAGAATTAAGCAATTCTCATCCTGGCTCCCCACTAGACATACTTATATTGCAAAATAAATCCTCCAAATACCAATGCTCAGACTCTACCTCAGACCATTTAAATTGGAATCTTTGGAGATGGGACCTGGTCGTAAGTATTTTTGAGAAAGGCTTCAGTAGATTCTATGGTTAGGGTTAATTACAGTTTTAATAAGTCAGTGAGCTTTCATGTTTATTCCTGTTGACATTTAATTTATGAACTATTTAATTTGGATAATTTTCTCTTTCATATGAAGAAAAATGTAAATTTCTTTTAAAAGACTTTATAGCATTTCACAATAAAATTTCATTTTCATTGGCCTCATCAGAGTGAGCTGTTTTTACCGCCCCCCCCCAATCCCCAAACCCTTTATAAGGTCCAAGAAACTGGAGGCATCGTCATTTCAAATGCATATGTGGATCTTGTGCCAGCGTCTGCTATTTCAGCTAAGACACCATCTGAGGTAGGTTATAACCACTAATATCCAAGTCATGGCCTTCTCTGGTAGCTCAGCTGGTAAAGAATCCGCCTGCAATGCAGGAGGCCCTGGTTTGATTCCAGGGTAGGAAGATGCCCTGGAGAAGGGATAGGCTACCCACTCCAGTATTCTTGGGCTTCCCTGGTGGCTCAGACAGAAAGAATCCGCCTCCAGTGCAGGACAGCTGGGTTCGACCCCTTGGGTTGGGAAGATCCATTGGAGGAGGGCATGGCAACCCACTCCAGTATTCTTGCCTAGAGAATCCTCATGGACAGAGGAGTCTGGAGGGCTAAAGTCCATGGGGTCACAAAGAGTCTGACAGGACTGAGCACAGCACAGCATCCAAGTTATAGCCTGATTTATGAATTTCAGTTGAGATTACTTTAAGAGTGTTCAGTCTACTTTAGAAAATTCAGAGCTATGAAAGATTCTTAATTCTTGAACTAGAGACCGTTAATTCAAAACTGCTTGGAAGAAAAGGAATATTTTGAAAATGACAATTTCTAAAAAACTTTTTTTGTGTTGATACTAGGGTATCTTTTAAGAGAATATAATTGATTTTCTAGTTTGAGAGTAAATAAATCACTTGTTTAATAAGAAATCTTAAGTAAATAGTATTTTGGAGAAAGGTTAAAAAGTTAAATATCTTGTACCTTTTTCTTGATTTAAAAATGTGTATAAAGCATTCAGTGCATATATAAAAGCAGTAGCATATATATTATTTATTAAAACATTTGTATTACTGTCTATTAACATGCTGAATTAATAAAAATATTTATATTCTGTCTCCAGAATATTAACTTTGTAATGTTGAAGTTTTCAAATCCCTGATATTTGTGTTTCATTAGTCATATTATCACATAACTGAATGCAAATTAAAATTTCTTTAAAAAGAATCTAAGATCAAAAACATAAGAAATTTTAGAGCTAGAAAGAAATTCAAGTTTCATGTAATTTAGTCTCATTTTACAAATGAAGAAATGAGATCACAGAAGTCGATTAATTTGTCCAGTATCTTCCTGCTGAAGTCTATTAGGATATAAGTTGTTAAGTTAGTTCCTAGTCTACTTGTAAAATATTATTTACGAATTCTGATAAAAGTAAAATTCTTTTATTAAGGGGATTGAGGTTCTGGATAACATAAATAAATAGAAAGGTACGAAAGAAGACTAGGGTAACAAAAACTAGTTTGCCTTATTTATGTGCAGGTTTTTTTAAAAAAATTACCTTATTGCACATTGATTTTGTGATAGTTTTTCCCCTTGAGTCATTTTTACATATCTTTTAAAATGAAATGATTATCTTTTCTGTTTTTGCTAGGGTGCGGGGCTTCAGAGTACCCTTGTGTTTGAAGAAATAGGTCGCCGCCTTCAGGGTATTGGGCAAGAGGTGGTGAAGAAAGTCCATGCTGTGTTTGAGTGGCATATCACTAAAGGTGAAAATACTGCAGCCAAGTGGAGTAAGTCCTGTCCTTATAATATTCTAAGATAACTCTTAGTCAATAGGAATAAAGTATCCTTGTTATAACTAAAGCCTGTCTCTTTGAAGGTAGGTAAATCTTACCTTCTTCAGTAAGGTTTTTTTTTTAATGGGAAATAACGGGTTTCATGGGCTTCCCTTGTAGCTTAGCTGGTAAAGAATCTGCCTGCAATGCAGGAAACCTGGGTTTGATCCCTGGGTTGGGAAGATCCCCTGGAAAAGGGAAAGGCTACCCACTCCAGTATTCTGTCCTGGAGAATTCCATGGGGTTGCAAACAGTCAGACATGACTGAGCGACTTTCACGTCCCATGGGTTTTATGGCCCTCAGACATGTATGTTTTTTAGAGATGAAAAGAATTAATTAAAATGAAAATAATCTGTTTTGAAGATTTCATTGTAACACCTGAAATTAGTACTTTAAACAGTTGCCTTAGCTGTATGCTTCTTTAATCTTCAGATTCCTTTTAAACATAAAGAAAGTACATCAAGTTAAATGAAATATTTTTAAGTCTTGAGTAATTATCATTATATTTTAACAGCTTTAAAATCATTTTTCTTCCTCCCCCCAGAATTAGCATTTTGGATTACCACCTTAATTATCAGTATAAAATCATAATTATTTTCTCAGTGTATAAAACTGGCAATCAAAGGTACTAATTTTATTTAATCTAAGAAAGTTATCTATCAGAGTGCCATTAGCAACCTGGCAAGGTATCCAATATAAGCCAAGTAGCTACAGAGAGAAAGCAGTCATGCTTCCATTCACTTACATGGAGCTCCAAAAGAACCTTACTACCGTTTTATGAAGAAAGAAAAATCAGGTGATAAAAAGAGAAAGGGAGAAGAAATTTTTTTTACCATATCTTTTGTATCTGTTGTGTAACTACATTCTTAATCAGGGCACAAACTTTTCTGTTCTGTGGCCTATTAGGAGACTGCAGGGTCCAATTTTAATTTAATTCTTAAAGTTGGGGAAGGTAAGATGAAATTACTAAAGATGAGTAAAATTTTTTTCTAGATTAGAAAATTTTCTCTTTTTTATGTCCACATAATAAAAGCACTAATACTTTTGTGGACTCACTTTGCTAGTCAGCCAGATCTGTTAACACGTTTTTAAGTATCCAGTGTCTGTATGTCGTGACAGAAAAATGCGTAACTTTTTCAGATTTTACTGTGTTTCTCTATAGGTGAAAGGACAGTGAAGTGAGTATACATCCATTCTCTTTCTCATCATCAATCATACAGACTGGGAAGCCATTGCTTCTAACAATCAGAGTATCTTAGTTCAGGATGCTGTAACAAATATACTGTCGACTGGGTAGGTTAAAGAGCAGAAACTTATTTTCTCGTAGTGAGGAGGCTGGAAGGTCCAGTGTGAGGGATCTAGCAGGGTTGGGTTCTGGTGAGACCCCTCCTCCTGGTTTGCAGATGGCTTCCTTCCTACTGTTTCTCCACAAGGCAGAGAGAAAGATCATCTCTCTCGTGTCTCTTCTTAGAGAGAGACACTAATCCTATTATGGAGGCTGTTCTCTCATGACCTCATCTAAACCTAATCACCTCCAAAGAGCTCTGTTTCTAAACACCATCATTGTTTGGAGATTAGGGCTTCAACATATGAATTTTGGAAGGATACTAACATTCATTCCATAGCTGACAGCCATTCATATTTTGAATCATGAAACATGCTATTAATGAACTTCACCATCGTTTCTTTACCTTTATATTATAGAGTATTCTAGCCTTACTTTGATCTGTAGAGCATTCTTTCTTTATATTCTAACTATATGTTTATTTTATAGAATATTCTAATCTCTAGAGATGCTGGAGAAATACGGTATCCCAGTGAAAGTTCACTGAAAATTTTTGGATTTTCATGTTTTTTGGTCTTGAAGTCCCAAGAGACAGGATCCTTTTATTTGTGGTCAAGCATCTATCTACTAATGTGGTATGGGGAGCATTCAGAATAGTTTTTAGCTCAAGGATTGTCCCCTTCCTTCATAATTGTGAACTATTACAGTGAGATCTCATGTAGTTCAGATGGGCTAAGGAGCCCCTGGAATGCTGAGGGGCTCCATAAAGTGGCCTGTGACTGGCTTATTTATACTCTAGGACCATATACTTTCAGGCCCATCTCAAGCCTGGCTGTAATCCTTCTCATAGTATACTACTATGAGTATAATACTATACTCATAGTAGTATACTATGGTGATACCTGAAAGTAAGGATTGTAGGCTGTGCTTCTGCAAGTCCCACAGCTGATGGTATGAATCATCTTCATTCATTATTTGTACACTACATATAATGCAGATAATGTGTCTATACAGACTTTTTTTTTAAGGAAAAAATCTTTAGGATTTTACTTGCACAGTAGAAACTACTATTTTGTAGATTTTTATTGTTTTTATTCTAAGATTACTGTTTTAGAGTGCCTGTTTAAGTACCCTGTAAATCAGACTGTTTTATTCCTTATTACAACTAAAGATCACTGTAAATGTTAAAACCAAAAAATTAAAGATGTATCTCTAAATCAACTGAAACTTTTTGAGACCATCTTCTATTATATATTCCTAGAAAACATTTTGAAGTTTTGTTCAATTGATTTTGGTTTCATACAAGTTTCTTTTTTTTTTTTTCATATGTGTTTTTATTTTTTTTATTTTTTTTTTAAATTTTATTTTATTTTTAAACTTTACATAATTGTATTAGTTTTGCCAAACATCAAAATGAATCCACCACAGGTATACATGTGTTCCTCATCCTGAACCCTCCTCCCTCCTCCCTCCCCATACCATCCCTCTGGGTCGTCCCAGTGCACTAGCCCCAAGCATCCAGTATCGTGCATCGAACCTGGACTGGCAACTCGTTTCTTACATGATATTTTACATGTTACAATGTCATTCTCCCAAATCTTCCCACCCTCTCCCTCTCCCACAGAGTCCATAAGACTGTTCTATACATCAGTGTCTCTTTTGCTGTCTCATACACAGGGTTATTGTTACCATCTTTCTAAATTCCATATATATGCGTTAGAATACTGTATTTATGTTTTTCCTTCTGGCTTACTTCACTCTGTATAATAGGCTCCAGTTTCATCCACCTCATTAGAACTGATTCAAATGTATTCTTTTTAATGGCTGAGTAATACTCCATTGTGTATATGTACCACAGCTTTCTTATCCATTCATCTGCTGATGGACATGTAGGTTGCTTCCATGTCTTGGCTATTATAAACAGTGCTGCGATGAACATTGGGGTACACGTGTCTCTTTCCCTTCTGGTTTCCTCAGTGTGTATGCCCAGCAGTGGGGTTGCTGGATCATAAGGCAGTTCTATTTCCAGTTTTTTAAGGAATCTCCACACTGTTCTCCATAGTGGCTGTACTAGTTTGCATTCCCACCAACAGTGTAAGAGGGTTCCCTTTTCTCCACACCCTCTCCA